>NC_134402.1:461504040-461578534 GCF_038048845.1 Mixophyes fleayi | reverse complement strand
TTATATATGTGTATATATATATGTATATATATGTATATATATATATCTATATATCTATATATATTCCTCTCAACCCTACTCTGTATATCTAATATATTCCTCTCACCTCTCTGTATATCTATATATATTCCTCTCACCCTCTCTGTATATCTACTATATATTCCTTCACTCTCTGTATATCTATATATATTCCCTCTCCCCTCTCTGTAAACTATATATATTCCTCTCACCACTCTGTATATCTATATTTATTCCTCTCCCCTATGTATATCTATATATATTCCTCCTCACCTCTCTTGTATATCTATATATATTCCTCCTCACCTCTCTGTATATCTATATATATTCCTCTCACCTCTGTATATCTATATATATTCCTCTCACCTCTCTGTATATCTATATATATTCCTCTCACCTCTCTGTATATCTATATATATTCCTCTCACCTCTCTGTATATCTATATATATTCCTCTCACCTCTCTGTATATCTATATATATTCCTCTCACCTCTCTGTATATCTATATATATTCCTCTCACCTCTCTGTATATCTATATATATTCCTCTCACCTCTGTATATCTATATATATTCCCCTCACCTCTCTGTATATCTATATATATTCCTCTCACCTCTCTGTATATCTATATATATTCCCTCACCTCTCTGTATATCTATATATATTCCTCTCACCTCTCTGTATATCTATATATATTCCCTCTCACCTCTCTGTATATCTATATATATTCCTCTCACCTCTCTGTATATCTATATATATTCCTCTCACCTCTCTGTATATCTATATATATTCCTCTCACCTCTCTGTATATCTATATATATTCCTCTCACCTCTCTGTATATCTATATATATTCCTCTCACCTCTCTGTATATCTATATATATTCCTCTCACCTCTCTGTATATCTATATATATTCCTCTCACCTCTCTGTATATCTATATATATTCCTCTCACCTCTCTGTGTATATCTATATATATTCCTCTCACCTCTCTCTGTATATCTATATATATTCCCCTCACCTCTGTATATCTATATATATTCCTCTCACCTCTGTATATCTATATATATTCCTCTCACCTCTGTATATCTATATATATTCCCCTCACCTCTCTGTATATCTATATATATTCCTCTCACCCTCTCTGTATATCTATATATATTCCTCTCACCTCTCTGTATATCTATATATATTCCTCTCACCTCTCTGTATATCTATATATATTCCTCTCACCCTTCTCTGTATATCTATATATATTCCTCTCACCTCTGTATATCTATATATTTCCTCTCACCTCTCTGTATATCTATATATATTCCTCTCACCTCTCTGTTTATATCTATATATATTCCTCTCACCTCTCTGTATATCTATATATATTCCCCTCACCTCTCTGTATATCTATATATATTCCTCTCACCTCTCTGTATATCTATATATATTCCTCTCACCTCTCTCTGTATATCTATATATATTCCCCTCACCTCTGTATATCTATATATATTCCTCTCACCTCTCTGTATATCTATATATATTCCTCTCACCTCTCTGTATATCTATATATATTCCTCTCACCTCTCTGTATATCTATATATATTCCTCTCACCTCTCTGTATATCTATATATATTCCTCTCACCTCTGTATATCTATATATATTCCTCTCACCTCTCTGTATATCTATATATATTCCTCTCACCTCTCTGTATATCTATATATATTCCTCTCACCCTCTGTATATCTATATATATTCCTCTCACCTCTCTGTATATCTATATATATTCCTCTCACCCTCTCTGTATATCTATATATATTCCTCTCACCTCTCTGTATATCTATATATATTCCTCTCACCTCTCTGTATATCTATATATTCCTCTCACCTCTGTATATCTATATATATTCCTCTCACCTCTCTGTATATCTATATATATTCCTCTCACCTCTCTGTATATCTATATATATTCCTCTCACCCTCTCTGTATATCTATATATATTCCTCTCACCTCTCTGTATATCTATATATATTCCTCTCACCTCTGTATATCTATATATATTCCTCTCACCTCTCTCTGTATATCTATATATATTCCTCTCACCTCTCTGTATATCTATATATATTCCTCTCACCTCTCTGTATATCTATATATATTCCTCTCACCTCTCTGTATATCTATATATATTCCTCTCACCTCTCTGTATATCTATATATATTCCTCTCACCTCTCTGTATATCTATATATATTCCTCTCACCTCTCTGTATATCTATATATATTCCTCTCACCTCTCTGTATATCTATATATATTCCTCTCACCTCTGTATATCTATATATATTCCTCTCACCTCTGTATATCTATATATATTCCTCTCACCTCTCTGTATATCTATATATATTCCTCTCACCTCTCTGTATATCTATATATATTCCTCTCACCTCTCTGTATATCTATATATATTCCTCTCACCTCTCTGTATATCTATATATATTCCTCTCACCTCTGTATATCTATATATATTCCTCTCACCTCTCTGTATATCTATATATATTCCCTCACCTCTGTATATCTATATATATTCTCTCACCTCTCTGTATATCTATATATATTCCTCTCACCTCTCTGTATATCTATATATATTCCTCTCACCTCTCTGTATATCTATATATATTCCTCTCACCTCTCTGTATATCTATATATATTCCCTCTCACCTCTCTGTATATCTATATATATTCCTCCACCTTCTGTATATCTATATATATTCCCTCACCTCTGTATATCTATATATATTCCTCTCACCTCTGTATATCTATATATATTCCCCTCACCTCTGTATATCTATATATATTCCTCTCACCCTCTCTGTATATCTATATATATTCCTCTCACCTCTGTATATCTATATATATTCCTCTCACCTCTGTATATCTATATATATTCCTCTCACCTCTCTGTATATCTATATATATTCCCCTCACCCTCTGTATATCTATATATATTCCTCTCACCTCTCTGTATATCTATATATATTCCTCTCACCTCTGTATATCTATATATATTCCTCTCACCTCTGTGTATATATATATATATATTTCCTCTCACCTCTCTGTATATCTATATATATTCCTCTCACCTCTCTGTATATCTATATATATTCCTCTCACCTCTCTGTATATCTATATATATTCCTCTCGCCTCTCTGTATATCTATATATATTCCTCTCACCTCTCTCTGTATATCTATATATATTCCTCTTCTAATTCCTCTCTCTGTATATCTATATATATTCCTCTCACCTCTCTGTATATCTATATATATTCCTCTCACCTCTCTGTATATCTATATATATTCCTCTCACCGCTCTGTATATCTATATATATTCCTCTCACCGCTCTGTATATCTATATATATTCCTCTCACCCTCTCTGTATATCTATATATATTCCTCTCACCCTCTCTGTATATCTATATATATTCCTCTCACCCTCTCTGTGTATATAAATATATATGTATATATATGTATATATATGTTTATATATGTATATATATGTTATATAGTATGTGTATATATATATATATATATAAATATATATATATATATATATATATATATATTCCTCTCACCTCTCTGTATATCTATATATATTCCTCTCACCTCTGTATATCTATATATATCCTCTCACCTCTCTGTATATCTATATATATTCCTCTTACCTCTCTGTATATCTATATATATTCCTCTCACCTCTCTGTGTATATCTATATAGATCCCCTCACCTCTCTGTATATCTATATAGATTCTCACCTCTTCTTCCACTTCTGTATATCTATATATATTCCTCTCACCTCTCTGTATATCTATATATATTCCTCTCACCTCTCTGTATATCTATATATATTCCTCTCACCTCTCTGTATATCTATATATATTCCTCTCACCTCTCTGTATATCTATAAATATTCCTCTCACCTCTCTGTATATCTATATATATTCCTCTCACCTCTCTGTATATCTATATATATTCCTCTCACTCTGTATATCTATATATTCCTCACTCTGTATATCTATATATATTCCTCTCACCTCTGTATATCTATATATATTCCCCTCACCTCTCTGTATATCTATATATATTCCTCACCCTGTATATCTATATATATTCCTCTCACCTCTCTGTATATCTATATATATTCCTCTCACCTCTGTATATCTATATATATTCCTCTCACCTCTCTGTATATCTATATATATTCCTCTCACTCTCTGTATATCTATATATATTCCTCTCACCTCTCTGTATATCTATATATATTCCTCTCACCTCTCTGTGTATATCTATATAGATTCCCCTCACCTCTCTGTATATCTATATATATTCCTCTCACCTCTGTATATCTATATATATTCCCCTCACCTCTCTGTATATCTATATATATTCCTCTCACCTCTCTGTATATCTATATATATTCCTCTCACCTCTCTGTATATCTATATATATTCCTCTCACCTCTCTGTATATCTATATATATTCCTCTCACCTCTCTGTATATCTATATATATTCCTCTCACCTCTCTGTATATCTATATATATTCCTCTCACCTCTCTGTATATCTATATATATTCCTCTCACCTCTCTGTGTATATCTATATAGATTCCCCTCACCTCTCTGTATATCTATATATATTCCTCTCACCTCTGTATTTCTATATATATTCCCCTCACCTCTGTATATCTATATATATTCCCCTCACCTCTGTATATCTATATATATTCCCCTCACCTCTCTGTATATCTATATATATTCCTCTCACCTCTGTATATCTATATATATTCCTCTCACCTCTCTGTATATCTATATATATTCCTCTCACCTCTGTATATCTATATATATTCCTCTCACCTCTCTGTATATCTATATATATTCCTCTCACCTCTCTGTGTATATCTATATAGATTCCCTCACCTCTCTGTATATCTATATAGATTCCTCTCACCTCTCTGTGTATATCTATATAGATTCCCCTCACCTCTCTGTATATCTATATATATTCCACTCACTTCTCTGTATATCTATATATATTCCTCTCACCTCTCTGTATATCTATATATATTCCTCTCACCTCTCTGTATATCTATATATATTCCTCTCACCTCTCTGTATATCTATATATATTCCTCTCACCTCTCTGTATATCTATATATATTCCTCTCACCTCTCTGTATATCTATATATATTCCTCTCACCTCTCTGTATATCTATATATATTCCTCTCACCCTCTCTGTATATCTATATATATTCCTCTCACCTCTCTGTATATCTATATATATTCCTCTCACCCTCTGTATATCTATATATATTCCCTCACCTCTCTGTATATCTATATATATTCCTCTCACCTCTCTGTATATCTATATATATTCCTCTCACCTCTCTGTATATCTATATATATTCCTCTCACCTCTCTGTGTATATCTATATATATTCCTCTCACCTCTCTGTATATCTATATAGATTCCTCTCACCTCTCTGTATATCTATATAGATTCCCTCTCACCTCTGTATATCTATATATATTCTCCCTCACCTCTCTGTATATCTATATATATTCCTCTCACCTCTCTGTATATCTATATATATTCCTCTCACCTCTCTGTATATCTATATATATTCCTCTCACCTCTCTGTATATCTATATATATTCCTCTCACCTCTCTGTATATCTATATATATTCCTCTCACCTCTCTGTGTATATCTATATAGATTCCCCTCACCTCTCTGTATATCTATATATATTCCTCTCACCTCTGTATATCTATATATATTCCCTCACCTCTGTATATCTATATATATTCCCCTCACCTCTGTATATCTATATATATTCCCCTCACCTCTCTGTATATCTATATATATTCCTCTCACCTCTGTATATCTATATATATTCCTCTCACCTCTGTATATCTATATATATTCCTCTCACCTCTGTATATCTATATATATTCCTCTCACCTCTCTGTATATCTATATATATTCCTCTCACCTCTCTGTATATCTATATATATTCCTCTCACCTCTCTGTGTATATCTATATATATTCCTCTCACCTCTCTGTGTATATCTATATAGATTCCCCTCACCTCTCTGTATATCTATATAGATTCCTCTCACCTCTGTATATCTATATATATTCCCCTCACCTCTCTGTATATCTATATATATTCCTCTCACCTCTCTGTATATCTATATATATTCCTCTCACCTCTCTGTATATCTATATATTTCCTCTCACCTCTCTGTATATCTATATATATTCCTCTCACCTCTCTGTATATCTATATATATTCCTCTCACCTCTCTGTATATCTATATATATATTCCTCTCACCTCTCTGTGTATATCTATATAGATTCCCCTCACCTCTCTGTATATCTATATATATTCCTCTCACCTCTGTATTTCTATATATATTCCCTCACCTCTGTATATCTATATATATTCCCCTCACCTCTGTATATCTATATATATTCCCCTCACCTCTCTGTATATCTATATATATTCCTCTCACCTCTGTATATCTATATATATTCCCTCACCTCTCTGTATATCTATATATATTCCTCTCACCTCTGTATATCTATATATATTCCTCTCACCTCTCTGTATATCTATATATATTCCTCTCACCTCTCTGTGTATATCTATATAGATTCCCTCACCTCTCTGTATATCTATATAGATTCCTCTCACCTCTCTGTGTATATCTATATAGATTCCCCTCACCTCTCTGTATATCTATATATATTCCACTCACCTCTGTATATCTATATATATTCCTCTCACCTCTCTGTATATCTATATATTCCTCTCACCTCTCTGTATATCTATATATATTCCTCTCACCTCTCTGTATATCTATATATATTCCTCTCACCTCTCTGTATATCTATATATATTCCTCTCACCTCTCTGTATATCTATATATATTCCTCTCACCTCCTGTATATCTATATATATTCCTCTCACCTCTCTGTATATCTATATAGTATTCCTCTCACCCTCTCTGTATATCTATATATATTCCTCTCACCTCTCTGTATATCTATATATATTCCTCTCACCTCTGTATATCTATATATATTCCTCTCACCTCTCTGTATATCTATATATATTCCTCTCACCTCTCTGTATATCTATATATATTCCTCTCACCCTCTCTGTATATCTATATATATTCCTCTCACCCTCTCTGTATATCTATATATATTCCTCTCACCTCTCTGTATATCTATATATATTCCCCTCACCTCTCTGTATATCTATATATATTCCCCTCACCTCTCTGTATATCTATATATATTCCTCACCTCTCTGTATATCTATATATATTCCCCTCACCTCTCTGTATATCTATATATATTCCTCTCACCTCTCTGTATATCTATATATATTCCTCTCACCTCTCTGTATATCTATATATATTCCTCTCACCTCTCTGTATATCTATATATTTCCTCTCACCTCTCTGTATATCTATATATATTCCTCTCACCTCTGTATATCTATATATATTCTCTCACCTCTCTGTATATCTATATATATTCCTCTCACCTCTCTGTATATCTATATATATTCCTCTCACCTCTCTGTATATCTATATATATTCCTCTCACCTCTCTGTATATCTATATATATTCCTCTCACCTCTCTGTATATCTATATATATTCCTCTCACCTCTCTGTATATCTATATATATTCCCCTCACCTCTCTGTATATCTATATATATTCCTCTCACCTCTCTGTATATCTATATATATTCCCCCCACCTCTGTATATCTATATATATTCCTCTCACATCTCTGTATATCTATTATATATTCCTCTCACCTCTCTGTATATCTATATATATTCCTCTCACCTCTGTATATCTATATATATTCCCCTCACCCTCTCTGTATATCTATATATATTCCTCTCACCTCTCTGTATATCTATATATATTCCTCTCACCTCTTTATATCTATATATATTCCTCTCACCTCTTTATATCTATATATATTCCTCTCACCTCTCTGTATATCTATATATATTCCCCTCACCTCTCTGTATATCTATATATATTCCTCTCACCTCTCTGTATATCTATATATATTCCTCTCACCTCTGTATATCTATATATATTCCTCTCACCTCTCTGTATATCTATATATATTCCTCTCACCTCTCTGTATATCTATATATATTCCTCTCACCTCTCTGTATATCTATATATATTCCTCTCACCTCTGTATATCTATATATATTCCTCTCACCTCTCTGTATATCTATATATATTCCTCTCACCTCTGTATATCTATATATATTCCTCTCACCTCTCTGTATATCTATATATATTCCTCTCACCTCTCTGTATATCTATATATATTACTCTCACCTCTGTATATCTATATATATATTCCTCTCACCTCTCTGTATATCTATATATATTCCTCTCACCTCTGTATATCTATATATATTCCTCTCACCTCTCTGTATATCTATATATATTCCTCTCACCTCTGTATATCTATATATATTCCTCTCACCTCTCTGTATATCTATATATATTCCTCTCACCTCTATATATATATATATATATATATATATATATATATATATATATATATATATATATATATATATATATATATATATATATATATATATATATATATATATATATATTCCTCTCACCTCTCTGTATATCTATATATATTCCTCTCAACCTCTCTGTATATCTATATATATTCCTCTCACCTCTCTGTATATCTATATATATTCCTCTCACCTCTCTCTGTATATATATATATATATTACACTCACCTCTGTATATCTATATATATTCCTCTCACCTCTCTGTATATCTATATATATTCCTCTCACCTCTCTCTGTATATATATATATATTACACTCACCTCTGTATATCTATATATATTCCTCTCACCTCTCTGTATATCTATATATATTCCTCTCACCCTCTCTGTATATCTATATATATTCCTCTCACCTCTCTGTATATCTATATATATTCCTCTCACCTCTCTGTATATCTATATATATTCCTCTCACCTCTCTCTGTATATATATATATATTACACTCACCTCTGTATATCTATATATATTCCTCTCACCTCTCTGTATATCTATATATATTCCTCTCACCTCTCTGTATATCTATATATATTCCTCTCACCTCTCTGTATATCTATATATATTCCTCTCACCTCTCTGTATATCTATATATATTCCTCTCACCTCTCTGTATATCTATATATATTCCTCTCACCTCTCTCTGTATATATATATATATTACACTCACCTCTGTATATCTATATATATTCCTCTCACCTCTCTGTATATCTATATATATTCCTCTCACCCTCTCTGTATATCTATATATATTCCTCTCACCCTCTCTGTATATCTATATATATTCCTCTCACCTCTCTGTGTGTATATATATATATATATATATATATATATATATATATATATATATATATATATATATATATATATATATATATATATATATATATATATATATATATATATATATATATATATATTCCTCTCACCTCTCTGTATATCTATATATATTCCTCTCACCTCTCTGTATATCTATATATATTCCTCTCACCTCTCTGTATATCTATATATATTCCTCCCACCTCTGTATATCTATATATATTCCCCTCACCTCTCTGTATATCTATATATATTCCCCTCACCTCTCTGTATATCTATATATATTACCCTCACCTCTCTGTATATCTATATATATTCCTCTCACCTCTGTATATCTATATATATTCCTCTCACCTCTCTGTATATCTATATATATTCCTCTCACCTCTCTGTATATCTATATATATTCCTCTCACCTCTCTGTATATCTATATATATTCCTCCCACCTCTGTATATCTATATATATTCCCCTCACCTCTCTGTATATCTATATATATTCCCCTCACCTCTCTGTATATCTATATATATTCCTCTCACCTCTCTGTATATCTATATATATTCCTCTCACCTCTCTGTATATCTATATATATTCCTCTCACCGCTCTGTATATCTATATATATTCCTCTCACCTCTGTATATCTATATATATTCCTCTCACCCTCTCTGTATATCTATATATATTCCTCTCACCCTCTCTGTATATCTATATATATTCCTCTCACCTCTCTGTATATCTATATATATTCCTCTCACCTCTCTGTATATCTATATATATTCCTCTCACCTCTCTGTATATCTATATATATTCCTCTCACCTCTCTGTATATCTATATATATTCCTCTCACCTCTCTGTGTATATATATATATTCCACTCACCTCTGTATATCTATATATATTCCTCTCACCTCTCTGTATATCTATATATATTCCTCTCACCTCTCTGTATATCTATATATATTCCTCTCACCTCTCTGTATATCTATATATATATATATTCCTCTCACCTCTCTGTATATCTATATATATATATATTCCTCTTACCTCTGTATATCTATATATATTCCTCTCACCCTCTCTGTATATCTATATATATTCCTCTCACCCTCTCTGTATATCTATATATATTCCCCTCACCTCTCTGTATATCTATATATATTCCTCTCACCCTCTCTGTATATCTATATATATTCCTCTCACCCTCTCTGTATATCTATATATATTCCTCTCACCTTTGTATATCTATATATATTCCTCTCACCCTCTCTCTGTATATCTATATATATTCCTCTCAATCCTCTTATTTTGGGTCTTCACTGGCTCCGGGCCCACTCTCCACAATTTGACTGGGCTCGTGCCGAAGTTATCTCCTGGGGCCCGCAATGCCGTAACCAGTGTATCTCCTCACCACATCCTCAAGTTTGCCTTACTCAGACCAATTTCGAGAAAATCACATTACCCTCGGTCTACCAAACCTTTAAAGGACGTCTTTTCCAAGCAAAGATCGGAGATTTTTCCACCCCATCGCCCTTGGGACTGTCCAATTGATTTAATTCCGGGAAAACAGATTCCTCGTGGTAGGACTTATCTCTTATCTTTGCTAGAAACCCAGGCAATGTCATAATACATCTCCGAGAACTTAGCTCGAGGTTTCATCAGAAAATCATCTTCTGCTGCCGGAGCAGGGTTCTTTTTTGTTAAAAAGAAGGACGGATCTCTACGTCCCTGCATCGATTATCGGCAACTAAATAAAATTACCATAAAAAAACGTTATGCATTGCCCCATATTATGGACCTTTTTGATAGGATCAGCAGAGCACGAGTCTTCACCAAACTAGATCTTGGAGGGCCATATAATCTAGTGCGAATCCGTCAAGGAGACGAGTGGAAGACAGCATTCAACACGCGGGACGGACATTTCGAATATCTAGTTATGCCCTTCGGGCTTAGTAACGCTCCTGCTGTCTTACAATCCTTCGTTAATGAGATCTTCCAAGACCTTTTATATCACTCCGTCGTTGTCTACCTGGACGACATCTTGATTTTCTCCCGAGATATTACCTCCCATCGCCTTCACGTTAAGGAAGTTTTATCCCGGCTGCGAGCTAATCAACTCTTCTGCAAATTAGAGACGTGTATCTTTGAGGTTGATCAACTCCCTTTCCTTGGGTACATTGTTTCGGGCTCAGGACTACGCATGGATCCAAAAAAGGTATCTGCCATTACCAGTTGGCCTCTTCTCCAAGGCCATTCAAAGATTTGTTGGGTTCGCCAACTATTACAGGCAGTTTGTTAAGGGTTTCTCCTCCATTATTGCCCCAATAACCGCTCTGACTCGAAAATCATCCAATCCCAGAGACTGGCCTTCCGATGCCCTGAAGGCTTTTAACCTTCTAAAGCAAGCCTTTTCATCTGCTCCAGTCCTTTCCCAACCGGATCAATCAGAACCCTTTTTTCTGGAAGTTGATGCTTCCGCTATAGGTATTGGGGCAGTGCTTTTCCAGAAATCCAAACTTTGTGCACATCTCCCCTGCGGATTTTTCTCTAAAAGATTCTTGTCTCACGAGAAGAATTATGGCATTGGCGACAAGGAGCTGCTCGCAATCAAAGCAGCCCTAGAGGAGTGGCGACATCTCTTAGAAGGCTCTCGTCACCCAGTGACAGTTTTAACTGACCATAAGAACCTGCTTTATATCAGTGAAGCTCGGTGTCTCAACCCACGTCAAGCTCGATGGGCATCTTTCTTCTCACGTTTCAATCTCATCCTGACTTATCATCCTGGGTCCAAGAACATCCGAGCGGACGCCCTGTCTCGATCTTTAGACAATACTGACCTTTGCACTTCTCTGAAGCCTCTGCCTATTCTAACACCCACCAGGATTATCACGCTTACCAACATCTCTTCTAAGACACCCCCTAGGGGTTGTTCCTTTTTGGAGTTTAATCTACGAGCCAAAGCCCTACGGTGCGCACATTCCTCCAAATTGGCTGAGTGAAGAGAACCTACGAATTTATTCGTCGAAGATTTTGGTGGCCGGCTCTGCATTCTGATGTACGAAGATTTGTGGCCTCCTGTGCTACGTGTGCTCATTGTAAAAACCCCAGGTTGGCTCCACCAGGTCTCCTACAACCTCTTCCCACTCCAGACCTTCCTTGGCAAAGTATATCCATGGATTTCATCACTGATCTTCTCCCTAGCAATGGGTTCAACACCATTTGGGTCGTTGTTGACAGATTCTCTAAAATGGCCCACTTCGTACCTTTGCCTGCCCTACCATCTGCTTCTCAGTTGGCCCTTATCTTTGTTAAGGAGATATTTAGACTCCATGGCTGCCCTCGTGAAATTATTTCAGACCGCGGGGTGCAGTTTGTTTCTCAATTCTGGAGGGCTTTTTGTAAGACGCTTGGTTCCGACCTCAAGTATTCGTCCGGCTATCATCCACAAACTAATGGCCAAACGGAGCGGGTTAACCAGGACCTCAAAGTCTTTTTACGATGCTTCTCTTCAGACAACCAAACAGAATGGGCTAATCTCCTTTCTTGGGCAGAATTTTCTCACAATTTTCATCACCACGAGTCTTCCGGTGCTTCTCCATTTTTTGTCATTTATGGAACCCAACCCACCCTCCCAGATTTCTCCGGTCAGGTTCCGTCACCAGTTCCAGCTGTTGATGACTTAATACGGAACTTTTCCCAGATTTGGTCAACTACCAAAACCAAACTTCAAGAGACTTCTCAGCGCTATAAGCAAGTGGCGGACCGCCATCGGAGACTTATTCCTCTGTTACATGTTCACAACAAAGTGTGGTTGTCTACACGCAACCTCAAGTTGAGGGTACCTTTTCAAAAATTGGCTCCTCGTTATATCGGTCCCTTCTCCGTAACACATGTTATCAACTCGGTGACCTACAGACTCCGGTTACCTCCTTCCCTGAAGATCCACAATGTCTTTCATGTTTCTCTTCTCAAACCACTCGTACTTTCATTGTTTGCCTCATCATCCGCTTCCTGTGAGGACTACTAATGGTGAAGAATTTGAAGTGAGTCGCATCCTGGACTCCCGTGTCCTCCATGGACGACACCAATTCTTAGTTCATTGGAAGGGTTTCGGTCCAGAGGAGAGATCCTGGGTGGAAAAAGAAGATCTTCACGCCCCACGGCTATTAAAACAATTCCTTGAGCAAAGATCTATCCAACAAAGTAGGGGAGGAGGTACTGTCGGGCGCCGTCCCCGTGCTGTGTCCGTCGCACAGGGACGGACGCCTGCTACTGCTGCCGAGCTAGGCAACCGGGCGCACTTCCGGGTCGGCGGTCACGCGTTCCGTTGCAACGGAACGCTTCCCAGTAATTCCGGCGGTGGTGTTCAGCGTCACCATCTCCAATGATTGGCCTGCTTCTTGTATATAATGATTACTCTGGCACTTGGAGAGTGCCAGAGTATTAGGTCCCATCTATCTCCAGCGTTCCTGTGATATTCCTCCTGTGTACTACCCGGCTTGTTCTTGACTACCCCTATTCTGTGCTCCTTGTGAATTGACCTCGGCTTCGTTATTGACCATTCTCTCCTGCGCTCCTGATACCTGACCCGGCTAGCCCCTGACTACGAATTCGGATTCTCCCTGTGGCATATCCTGATTTCTCGGTTCTGACCTGGCCTGTCTGACACCGCTTCCATCCTATAGCTTCACTGGTTGCTCCCTCTGAGAACCGCGACCTGCGTGTCTCCCGCAGCAAAGACCATACTCCCTTGCGAAGACCTGGGACACGTTAGACTCCGCACCTCTTTGGTGAGTAGTGCTAAAACCAGTAAGCAGAATACCCTGAGTTTCGTGACCTAAGGAGTCCAGTGGTGGCAGCAGCTTAAGCCGCTTACTGGGTTAGAGGGCGCATTTTGATAACGAAAGGGAGTGTGGCAAAGTAAGCCCAGCTGCTTCCCAGCAGCAACAGACAGGGTGGCATAGGCGGTCCATCCTGTCACAAATAGGTCCAGCCAGGGAAGGAAGGGAGCATAAATGTGTATCGTGCGGCCTCATGTACTTCTTATGACACCCAGGTTTCCATTTTCTCAAAGCCATGATGGCTTTAACGGAAACAATCTTCCTTGACCGCTACTGCACCAATCCTGAATGAATTAGTGCCAAAGTGGGCCAAGTTCAAACCCAGTCTACTGACACATTGCTGAAAAATCGCCCTGAAATGAAATTTAGTCTAAGAGGAGCCATTGCAAATGCCTGTACCCTGTCCAAATCAGCCAAGCTAACCGGGCAAACCAGAGCATCATTTCTACGCAGCAATGTGATTCAAAGCCCTTTACAAAGCTTATTAGTTTTAGGATCTTACAAACAAAACTATTACAGTGAACAATATCATTCTTGGAAAGCAAAATCGTGCAATGCAAAAACCAGGGGAAGCCACTAATTCACTTACCTGGAAAGCACCTATAAAGGCCATAGAGAAAGCCAACTGAAACACGAACACCTCAAACATCAAACGCAATCTCGACAACAACCCCCCTCAGTCTCACCGGAAAATCCTTAGCAATAGTTCGCCTCCTGTCCTTTACCACCTGGATGAGCCTAGCCCAGCCTATTAAAGCTTTGTGGACCAAAAAATTCTTGGGGGTATAGTTACTAAACTGTGGTTTTGAGAAAATGGAGATGTTGCCTATAGCAGCCAATCAGATTCTAGTTATCATTTATTTAGTACATTCTACAAAATGACAGCTATAATCTGATTGGTTGCTATAGGCAACATCTGTTTTAAAAAACGCGGTTTAGTAAATCCAGAGCAGACACCATAGATTCCTTAGACTTACTAAATGAAAAACCATCAAACACTCTTCCCCCATCTTACCTCCGAGGCCACTCATGTTACACATACCATCCCAAGCCGACCACGTCTCCCTATTCTATATTGTTGACGGGGCCACTGCATGCCCAACCAGATCTTCTATGCCGGCTTGATAATCTGCCAAACATAAGCAGGACTGTCACGAATGCTGGGATTTGGAGATCCGGATCAGGACCCTTGGGCTTAGCTGGCTTAGTAGATGAGAAGGTGAAGCTAGGAGTATAGAGGAAGCTCCTGCTTATCTGGTTCTTAACCAGAAGAGTAACATGGCTACTGTGGGTACACTGGTGGCCTGAAACACTAAACTCAGAACTGGAGTCTGAACCAGAAACTCAGGAATGGAATCTGCAGCAGCAAACTTAGGACTGGAACCGGTCACGGGACACTCAGGGCTGAGACCTGAATGCAGGTGCCCAGACCTGGAACCCGCTACAAGAAACTCAAGCTGGAATGAACCACAGGAGACTTCGAACCGGCAGCCGGTGGAGCATCCAACAGGAGACAACCGTCAGTGAAGTGTGAGATGGATGCAGGAGGAGAATCCCATGGACAGTACCAGGCAACTGCTAACATGAGATACAGCAGTCAGGAAGAGAGCAGTTGCTAATGCTGGTAGAAGATACTGCAGATAGGAACAGGATCAGAGCCAGGAGACCTTTGCCAAAGGAATGAGAGTTGTCCTGGCAATGTGAAACCAGCAGTTCCTGGTTTAAGTAGGGTGCCCTGTGCACTGATAGACTGGCTTAAATATGTAACCGAAGTTGCTGGAGACTGGTTTGTCAGAGTGGTTCATATGATGCAATCCAAGATGGTCACGCCCATGAAGCAGAACAGCAGGTAGTGTTTGTGACACAGGACTCAAGATTGCCATAGGCAGCCAGAAAGGGCACGGATGCAGTGTCGGACTGGGGCATGAAGGGCCCACCTGGGGACTGCAACACTAGGGGCCCACCACAGGGGGTGTGGTCAGCCATCATAGAGGCGGGACCTGACACTAGAGTGGGAGTGGTCAGTCCACGAAGGACAGCTAGCACCTTAGTGTAGTGTATATAAAGCATACAGTGTGTGTATAAAGAATACACAGTCTTGACCTGCCCCTTAGATTGGGCAGAACAGTCACCAAAAATCAGGATTGTCCCACTAGACCAGGTTTGGCTAACCTGTGGTACTCCAGGTGTTGTGAAACTACAAGCCCCAGCATGCTTTGCCAATATATAGCAGCTTATTGCTGTAAGGGTATGCTGGGACTTGTAGTTTCACAACACCTGGAGTACCACAGGTTAGCCAAGCCTGCAGTTGACTCAGAACATTTGACAGACTGTCCTACCTGTTGTTGTCACTTTTACCACCTGTGGCTGCTGGTTTCTTTAGTTGTGGCTTGCCTGGATCCTGGAATGTTGAGGGCCCTATTTGGAAAAAATAATGGGTACATTTAGAAATGCCAACCATCCCTGCCATTAAATCAACAGCACCCACATTTAATAATTACGCCTCTCTCCAGCCTCAACATTAAAGTAATAGTGCTCACATTTGATAAATAAACCTATTACCCTCCCTCCAAACAGCCCCAGCATTTACATTTAATACATTCATTTCCCACGACCATTCCTAGCATTAAATAATTAATATTCACATTTAATAGATAGCCCTCCTCCCCACACTCAGCCCCACATTCAATTAATGACCCAAACCACCTCAGCATTATTTATTGTCTTGCATTCTATTTGGTTAATAGAATAAATCCCAGGCGCAGGTGCCAATATGTTATATGTAAGTAAGATGGACAATAATATTAATATTTGAGCAATAGAGTGCTAAAGCTGCTAGAACTTAATCTTGACACAAATAGTGGACATAAACCACAGCAAATAGTCATATATTAGCTTTGATTCCTCTACAGTGAGTTACACTAATGGAAGAAAATGTCACTGTAACACTCGTTGTAACACTCATTTTGGCCTGTACCAATTTGTGGTTCTGCTGTTTGGTGTGAAAAACGAACAGGAAATTTTCAATGATTTAACCTCTGACGACTATAAGAGATGTCTGGCTGGATGAGGGCTGAGCTACAGACATACACATCGTTTTGACACATTGTAACATTTAATTAATTACTATCTGAGACAATACATATGCAGACCTTATAATTAAACCAAATATATATTTAGGACACAGATTGGGGGGGTACTACGTTCAGATGCTGCTAAATTGGAAGCTACGACCTGCTGGCCTAGTCCAAACACCCAGAAACAACAGTTAGTATCGGTCGGATCGGCTGGGTGCTGCCGACACCTTGTACCGATCTATAGGGCTGCCATCAGAAATTGTGGGGCCCAGTACAAACGAAAGAGTCTGCATCCCCCCCCCATCCCAATGTATAGTGCGGGTATATTACATTACATACTCCATATTACGCCACACATAGTACCCCCAGATCATATTATGCTACACATAGTACCCCCAGATCATATTATGCTACACATAGTACCCCCAGATCATATTATGCCTCACAGTATTGCCCCCAATTCACATTATGCCACACATAGTACCCCCAGTTGATATCACGCCACACATAGTATCCTCAATACATATTATTTTTATTACATATAGATATGTGCATAGTGTAGGAACCCCCTGTGTGCTCACCTTCTAGTCAGCGCACCAGCTGAGACAGGAGCATCAGCTGTCAGCGCACTGTTACAGGCAGTCCCATGGGATGCCGGCATAAACTGCTCCACTACTCAGCGCGCCAGCAGAGACAGGAGCATCAGCTGTCAGCGCACTGTTACAGGCAGTCCCATGGGATGCCGGCATAAACTGCTCCACTACTCAGCGCGCCAGCAGAGACAGGAACATCAGCTGTCAGCGCACTGTTACAGGCAGTCCCATGGGATGCCGGCATAAACTGCTCCACTACTCAGCGCGCCAGCAGAGACAGGAACATCAGCTGTCGGCGCACTGTTACAGGCAGTCCCATGGGATGCCGGCATAAACTGCTCCACTACTCAGCGCGCCAGCAGAGACAGGAGCATCAGCTGTCGGCGCACTGTTACAGGCAGTCCCATGGGATGCCGGCATAAACTGCTCCACTACTCAGCGCGCCAACAGAGACAGGAACATCAGCACTGTTACAGGAAGTCCCACGGGATGAAGCTCATGTCATCGCGCGAGCTCCGCATTGGAAGGAACAGAGACAGATGCAGAGACACAAGCCAACCATCACACAAGAACCGCGCCGCCGGCTCTATCACAACTCGTTGCTGAAACTGGATTTGCTCTATGTGAGCCTCCTGTCCGTAAGCTCCGCCCTAACAGCGGAGGGGGCGGAGCTTCAATGAGGCCAGGGCTATCGGTGATTAGACCGGCTGCCCGGCAGGCCAGTCCGATGCTGCATGGATGGTCTTGAGGTGACACCGCTGGACCAGGTAAATGGGGCTAAGATCCCGATATGTTACAAGGGTATGATACAAACACATCATCAGGTGCAACAACATTGAACTTAGCCCAATCCAAACTGACTAGATACATCAGCAATAGTGTTGAGTCCCAGAGATATGTCTAGCTACAAAAACAATATTGAGGCACAAGCATTTGAGCACCAGATGTCTAAGCAATCTAAGCGCAGGCGGGGAGGAGGCCCTCTGATTATTAAATGGGCTGGACCACCCCCAAATGATCGCACCAGAAAATAATGCTCTCGTCACACAGACAATCCCCCCACAACTCAACAGCCACAATGATTGGAAACAACCCCCATGACAAACAAGGGGACATGGCACAGCGCACCACTCTCTATTCAAGTAAGCCTTCATTCCTGATCTTGCCCGAAAACCTAACAAACTGATTATTCAAAAACACAAACCAGCAGTAGTCCTATCAAGCCTTCTAAAAAAACAAGAAGAAAACATGCCCCATCGGGATAACACGACATGCAAAATTCAACATCCCCAGTAGGGATGGAACCTGTTGCAACATGACCTTGCTAACCACAGCAAATAAATCCAGCATGCCCCTCAATATGGCCACCTTGGCCTCCGGCAACATCCAGCCAACGTGTCATAATTCACCAAACTCACCCGAACCAAATATAAAGTTTCATCCAACCAATGCGCCACACAATGGTGGCCCGCACCAGCAACGAGGCACCAGTGAAGGAAGGAGCTAAAACACTCAAAAAAAGCATGACACCTGCACACCCCAGAGGCCAGCATTTATCCACACAAAACCAGTCATTCACCTTAAAACCCATATATTGAAAGGAATAGAGGTGTAGGGGAAGGAGACGGAAAACAGATTTCACATCTAGCTTCATCAGCAGTGTGCCAGACACATACTCTTGAACAAAAACCAAAGCCTCCTCAAATGACTGATACACCACATTGCAAAGGTCCCCAATCGTGTCATTCACTGACAACCCAGAAGGGTGGGGACACATGTTTAAGTAAACAAAACCTACCCGGTTCCTTTTTGAACACCACCCCCATTGGGGACAAAATCAAACCAGGTATGAGATGGGAAAGCACCACACATTCACCACAAGCTTACTTCCCAGGCCACCTTTTCTTGCATTATATGGGGCAACTCCCGGGCCGACTTTAAATTACAGGGAGAACCGCCTCAACAGTCCCATGAAAAGGCAGCCGGAACCCATGAAAAAACTGTCACATAAAAACAGCATCCGGACTATAGGGGACCAACCCAACCATTTAATAAACACACCGATACCACTGGCGAAAAAGCCTTAGCGGAATGCTCAGAGAGTGGTGGACTCTAGTATAATCCCTCCCTGTATGTCCCCTTCTCAATTGGAAGCGTCAGGAAGAGCCCCGGCCGAAATTCCAGGCTTTAAAGGAAAAGCACCACCCCGTGAACTGGAAGGACAAGCCAGGCCTTCCCAACCCCTGTCTGTGCCTAGAAGCCCGTCCCATCAGGCCAACCAGCAGGAGACTACGTAACATCCACCCACACCTCCACATCCTTGCATCCAAAAGCCATCACACTTAAGCTGTCCTGTTTCTTATGACAGGCCTCATCATACTGCCTCCACACAATGCCACTAGAGCACATGTACATCCCCTGGACCAAATATATGTATTCATATGCACCTCAGGTCTGATTTTCAAGTGGCATGCAGCAATCAGGTCACATAACTCCTAGATGCTTCTTCCCAATGCCATTCCTTTCCTATGCAGCCAAGAGTGCGGCCTTACCAGTGATGGAAAACATGTTCACATAATGCCCAGCGGGGATCCTGTCCCCCCCTTCACTCTATGTCCCACAGTACCACTGTAATAGCACAGCACACACCTCGTCACCTGTAAACAAATGTCCATCAGGAACGCTGTTTTAACACCACATCTAGACCGGCATGAAACCGCGGACCCAAGCACTGACTCCCGGCACCATAGCTGGGATTTAATTCCCCTTTGGTTTTTTTTTGTTTTTTTTTAAATGTCACTTAGGTCCGCTGTAATAGCACAATGCACAACATCTGCACCTGGATCAAACTGTGCACCCAACTACTCACCAACAACACTCACTCCCGGCCTCATAGTCGGGATTTCTTTTGTATTGTTTATTTAATTTTTTTGTTTATTGAATGTCCCTCAGGACCGCTGTATTCGCACAGCGCACAAATATCTTCACCCGCATCTCGCTCCAGAAGACATACCAGCCTGTTTTCCCCACAAACTGTCAGGAATCTCACTCTTTGAAGAAGAGCCAATTTTGTGGCTACACTGCTCAAGCCCAGACTCCAAGAAAGGCTCCAAGACACCAAGGGCTGCAGTAATGTGAACTGCACATCAAGGCCACCAAAGGCAACCGAGAATGGATGACTGAGTTGGGGCGGGTCAGTCCCAGCAGCAGAAACCACAGGGGACAAAATCGACAGCCAGCAACAATCCATAGGCTGTCGGCAAGTAGGGGCCAGTAAATTTTGAGGCAGCAGAACTAAAATGAACAGAGCGTAGCCAACTGGGTGAACGCAAAACCCATCCCAAATTGGTGCCCATCGGGAACCGAAGGGCACAGGAGTAACCCGAGCAGGGCTGTGAAAAATGGACAGTGAGGGGGAAGAGGCAGACAAACCCTATGTCAACATCAAAAAAACAGAATACAACATAATGACACACACAGAGAACAATACAACACAACAGCATATAAATACTTTAAGATACCAAGGAGGTGGGGAAACCCCAAATGGGGTGGAGGGCAGGAGCAGGTGAACCAGAGGGGGGTAATTTATGGCAACTGTAGCAGCAGGTCCCTGCATGGGGGGAGCTAAGAGTGCCCTGCTGCTGGTGGCAGCGGGTGCAGCAGTGGATGATAGCCATGTACCTGCTGTGGGAGGAATGGGGTGCATTGGCCTAGCTGACAAGCTGAGCAGCGCTTAGGCACTGTGTGCTCACTGTCTCTCTTGCTGGAAGAGTGGTGGAGGAGGGGGAAGGTTGCAGACGCCATCAGCGTGTTGAGCCCCAACAGCGAGAGGGCCCATGGAAGCCTCAATGAGGCCTCTTGGGAAGAAGAGGCTTGCGGCAATTGGTGGGGGTCAGTGGGTGGGTAAACAAGGTACAAAATAAAAGCAGGGGCAAATGCAGGATTTGTAGAGGGGGGTTTCCACGCTACGCCGCTGGTGGGTGTGAGCAGCATGCATGGGGGTGTGGCTATATTTTTAGACAGTGCTTGGCTGCTCTCCAATTCCTCCTATCCACATCATATACACAGACAATTCCATTATATACATGGGGCAAGCCACCTCGAGCATACAGTGCCCCATGCTGGGAGGGGTTTCCAGACACAAGGAAACTCCCCCTCTGCCTATGAAAAGCGTTACAATATGAAAGAATGGGGGCTCGTAGATAAATTGGCTGGGGGGGCGGTGAGGACGGAAGAAAAGATAGAGGAGGAAAAGACGTGAAAAAGATGGGGACATAGAAAAGAGCAGAAAAAAAAATGCAGAAGGAAAGTAAGGAAACAAGTATGAAAAGAAACAAGTAGGAGCCCGCAAACCACAAAAGGACAGAAAGTAAAATGAAACAATTGTAAAGCTGTGATACTCACCACCAGGATATTCAGCGGGCACCTATTATAAGAGAGGGAAACTAAACTAACCCCATCCTTATAAGCCTTCCCCAGCCTAGGCCAACCCCAAGCCACCCTGTAATATTAATTCTTGCCGGCTCACTTTTTCTTTATCTTTCACAACCTGGGTGCGTATATATATTGTCTGGGGCCAACTCCTGTCCTCTGTTATCCAGCATGATGTAAGTATGGTATATGTATAATAGAGGTTTGTGAATGTCAGTATTGCAGGGTTTACACGGCTGGTCTGAGGACCTGAGTCATGTGACACAAGATGGCGGGTTTGTGCATGGAATGTAAACAAAGTTTCAGCGAAACTGTTGCTTTTGCTCAGATACAGAGTAAAATGAAAGACAGGAAACTTGCCACTGTAATAATAGTCTGCTTTTCCAACTTTGTTTCAACTACAGTAAGAGAGAGTGTGACCGGCCCCTGGCCTCCAATCATAATTTGGACTTATCCCCTTAGAAATCAATAAGAAGTCATTGCATAAGACATAAAGATTTGATTGGGGAGTATGTATTTTCCCCTATGGAGTTCAGACCACTTGCCTGTAAGATTATTGAGCATACTGTGGCTGATAACAGAGAATTCGTTTTCAGTAAAATTACATTCAAAGTCTAAACTAACTGTAGTCAGATAATTGTTTGTTCATTCTGCAGGGTGATTTATCAACATTCATGTTTAGTAGCCTTTTAATATGTGCCTGGATTGGTTCAGTTTAGGAAAACTGAGGGATGGTCACATGACTTCAGGTATAAAGTTCAGTTCAGTTCAGTTCAGTTCCCCCCCCCCATATTATGTCTGAGCACACACCTAGGGACACCTATCTCTATAATAACCCCCACATATAGCAAAGGATCATTATAATATACTCTGTCCTGATATAACCTAGATGGAGTGATTAGCTCCTCATCAGGGTAACAGGAGACAGGTGTGGTGTATGAGCTGCATTATATGAGGAGACTGAGCAGGTTCTATGTAGCTGTGACTGCTGCTGACTGTGAGTAATTGGAGCATGGCTTTTATTATACATTTGTAGCTACACACATTCAGTGTCTAGTACTACTCTGCTTACATGAGGTTGATTGTGGACAAGTGAGTATGTGTGTGGCTATTTCACATGACTATTCTGCAGGAAATGGCTGGGTCTATGTGGGGAATGGACTGTATGACCTGCAGGGACTGTGGCTGGGTCTGTGTGGGGGAATGGACTGGATGACTGACCTGCAGGGAGTGTGGCTGGGTCTGTGTAGGGGGATGGACTGGATGACTGATCCTCAGGGACTGTGTAGGGGAATGGACTGGATGACTGATCCTCAGGGACTGTGGCTGGGACTGTGTAGGGGAATGGACTGGATGACTGATCCTCAGGGACTGTGTAGGGGAATGGACTGGATGACTGACCTGCAGGGACTGTGGCTGGGTCTGTGTGGGGGGATGGACTGGATGACTGACCTGCAGGGAGTGTGGCTGGGTCTGTGTAGGGGGATGGACTGGATGACTGACCTGCAGGGAGTGTGGCTGGGTCTGTGTAGGGGGATGGACTGGATGACTGATCCTCAGGGACTGTGGCTGGGACTGTGTAGGGGAATGGACTGGATGACTGATCCTCAGGGACTGTGGCTGGGTCTGTGTAGGGGGATGGACTGGATGACTGATCCTCAGGGACTGTGGCTGGGTCTGTGTAGGGGGATGGACTGGATGACTGATCCTCAGGGACTGTGGCTGGGACTGTGTAGGGGAATGGACTGGATGACTGATCCTCAGGGACTGTGTAGGGGAATGGACTGGATGACTGACCTGCAGGGACTGTGGCTGGGTCTGTGTGGGGGGATGGACTGGATGACTGACCTGCAGGGAGTGTGGCTGGGTCTGTGTAGGGGGATGGACTGGATGACTGACCTGCAGGGAGTGTGGCTGGGTCTGTGTAGGGGGATGGACTGGATGACTGATCCTCAGGGACTGTGGCTGGGACTGTGTAGGGGAATGGACTGGATGACTGATCCTCAGGGACTGTGGCTGGGACTGTGTAGGGGAATGGACTGGATGACTGACCTGCTGGGTTTGTGTGGGGGAATGGACTGGATGACTGATCCTCAGGGACTGTGGCTGGGACTGTGTAGGGGAATGGACTGGATGACTGACCTGCAGGGAGTGTGGCTAGGTCTGTGTAGGGGGATGGACTGGATGACTGACCTGCAGGGAGTGTGGCTAGGTCTGTGTAGGGGGATGGACTGGATGCAGGGAGTGTGGCTAGGTCTGTGTAGGGGGATGGACTGGATGCAGGGAGTGTGGCTAGGTCTGTGTAGGGGGATGGACTGGATGCAGGGAGTGTGGCTAGGTCTGTGTAGGGGGATGGACTGGATGCAGGGAGTGTGGCTAGGTCTGTGTAGGGGGATGGACTGGATGCAGGGAGTGTGGCTAGGTCTGTGTAGGGGGATGGACTGGATGCAGGAAGTGTGGCTGGGACTGTGTAGGGGGATGGACTGGATGACTGATCCTCAGGGAGTGTGGCTGGGACTGTGTAGGGGAATGGACTGGATGACTGATCCTCAAGGACTGTGTAGGGGAATGGATTAGATGACTGACCCGCAGGGAGTATGGCGGGGGTGGACTGGATATGGGACTTATACTGCCCTTTAGAATATAAAATGCTAAGTATGCCTCTGTCAGTTTGGAAGATTTCCTGGATGGATTGTAATCCGCTTGTAGATCACTTCTTGTCTGGTTTGTTTTCAGGCTTAGCGCTGCCGTAGTATAGCCCATTATGAATGTAGTGACAGAACACTGTGCAATCGATGTCTGATTGTGGTACTCGCAATAAAAATGTGACACACAACATCTGATTGATTAAGAACACTTTCTGACATTGATCATCCTTCCATCGTATATCCTGGATATCCACATATGATGGCAAGACAGAATTGTCCCCTAGTCTGTGTTTATTTTTGTATCCAATTCTTGGATTCATAGGGCCTGAGTCATTAAGGAGAGCAAACCATAAAAAAGGAGTAACATTTGCACCTGGGCAAAACCATGTTGCATGGGAGGGAGAGGTAAATTTAAAATGTGGGGACAGATTTATATTTGGGGTAGGACATGTCCTAGATCAACTTTAAATTTCAGTGAAATATAAAGCTAGCAAATGTTTGTGTGCTAGATGAAACAAACAGACAGTATTTAACTTAAGTGCAAAATAATAAACTAATTTGCACCCCTTGTATTGTAACATGGTTTGTCCCAGAGAACAGTTATTCCTTTTTTGCCTTAATGACTCGGGCCCATAGTGTCTGTCTCCCCCCCTCCTTGTTCCAGAAACCTATATATTTTTTTTTCTTCTAATATCTGTACTGCTGCCCATTAATATGTCTCCATCATATCCCCTTGATCTTCATCTACACTCGACATGTCCATCAGGTTTCTTCTATCATATTTTCTCTTTGATCTTCTCTAATGTCTCGGTAGTAACCTGTGATCCTTTGTCCTCACCTACAGTTCTGCGATGGCGCCTGAGACTCAGGATGGTCGTCCTGCTTGGAATTGGACAGTCACGGAGACACACACCCTACTGGACCTAATCAGGGACACGGGGTTCATTTCTGCACTGGCCCGGAAAGGATTCCAGAACTGGGATGTGTTTGAGAGGCTGTGTGTGTTACTGCAACGCTGTAGTATCCGGGTCAGGTGAGGAGTTCTGAGGAGATGTGTACTGTTCCCAAATCAAAAGCAGAGATGTCTGTCTTCAGCCAGTGTTTCCTCTGGATCTGGGGGACCAAACTGCTGCAATTTGCAGGGCAACTGTGTGTTTTATTTTCTGGGAAATAACTGCCTACTTTATACATTGAGCTACAATGCCCCCCTCTCCACCCCCTCCCAATTCATCTGTCTGCCCATCCCCTCTCTCCTTCTGCAGTGTAATGATTTACTAAGGTGTAAAACTGTGCCGCCCTCTGGCTGGACTCAAAACTCTACATAAGGCCCTAAGTGAATAAGGTTAGGGAAAGGTATAAATGGCAGAGTTTAGAAGCCTCCAGCATGTGACTGGTCATCGGGACACTAACACTCATGGGGCACTGGGGGTTCTAACTGCAGAAAACCAAATTCTCACATCATCCCCTGTCTTGACGCATCTCATGAAGATGTCTGCTTTACATACGGCTCCCCTGAAGTCTTCATGGTGTACAGATTGTTGGTCTGAACTGTTTATTTTCAGAAGTAACTCCTTGTCATGTCTCTCCAGTTCGGTGGATGTCAAAACTCACTGGCAGGCTCTAAAAGTAAAATTCTGGAGCCTGAAGCGATTGGCAGACATGAGTCTGGTTCGGGTATCTGGAATTACGGCTGACTTCCCATTCTATGAAGAAATGGCGCAGTTGCTCACCCCTCAGAGTGATGGAGGAAGCTGTAAAAGGGAGGCTGACAGTTCTGGTGAGTGTGCGCTCTGCTAGGAATGTAACGGAGGCTCTGGTGAGTGTGCGCTCTGCTAGGAATGTAACTGAGGCTCTGGTGAGTGTGTAACTGAAGCTATGGAGAGTGCCTACGTAGTGGTGTGACACTCTGTGCCTACTCTCTTTATGCAATATGAAGTACTGGAAGGAGATGCAGCACATCTACACTACTTGGTTCAGTGTTATGATGCAGCTCAGCTGCCCTGTTCTGTACATAAAGGACAGTCTATGTTTAGCTGGTGCCTAAAAGTGCTGCAGCTTCCTCCCAGGACACATGATTTCTTGCTCTATCCTTCTGCTGGAACCAGGTCCTCAATCAGTCAGGGCTGCCTGGTTCTGGCGATCATTTACAGCTTCCTGCTTCTGTCCTCTCTCAACCTGCCCCTACATTCTACTTCTTTCCCACTCAAGCCTTCCCTCTGCCTTGACCACTGTGCCTCACCTGATCCTCCAGGCTCTCCTCTGCTGAGGCCATCACTCAGTTGGGGCCTAGGGTGTGGTGTAGCTTATGCAGGTAGTTATTGTACAACTTCACATCACTCGTGACTGGAGCTGTGATCTACCAAAGTGCCTCTTATAATGGTCACTACTTTGTTGCAGGCCAGGAAAGTCCAGTTTTGCCTTCCTCCTCCTCGTTGGACTCTGGCCTTGGCTCAGAACATGAGGACCAAACTGCTTCTTCAAGTCACCAGGAGGCAGAGGAGCAGCAAGAGCAGGATGTGGCTGACCCAGGGCCAGACATTCAGAGGGAGGCTCCCGGTGGAGGTTTGTGGGGGTGTCATGTGGGTTTTCTTTAAGAACAATGGTGTTCATATGGGCGCGATGATTTGTATTAATACAAATCGAATATGTATTCCTTAGTCTTGGTATAAAGCGCTATAAACTTGTCTCGTCCCACTCCTATTAAGCTTGTTGCCCCGTGTAAAGTATATGGTAGGGGAATGAACCCCATTTTTCAGAGAAACATTAGATCTGTTCAAGCCGCAGTCATGTAATCATTGGTCTATATGGGGAGCTGGGGAGCGTGGTGGAATGCTGACGCACAGCCATATTTGTGCTTTGGTTACAAGTGACTTACTCTTGGTCATTGATGTTCCACTGCCAACAAGATAACCCCCTCCCATATACAACACACATCTTTGTTCTGTTATTTCACCATGATTGTTATGGTAACGTGGATCCTCCATTGTCTTGGAGCATCTTACAGGAAGGTTCATGTTTTGTATGAAGAGTATAATATGTCTTCTCCTAAACACCCCCAGCTCTGCAGGTAGGTCCAGGAGAGATCGCCAGTCTCTGCACACAGAGGTTGACTGTTCTGCTGCACAATGTGACACAGCAAATTCTGGCCTTAATGGACAGGCTGGTCGGAAGCCTAGATCGTCTGTCTGTATTAGAGGAGCAGCTCTCCATCCAGCTGGGATACATGTGCTCCATCGCCTTGCAGATGAACAGCCGGCTCCACAATGTTTCATCAGAACAGCACCGCTCTCAGGAAACGGCAGGAACTACGGAGCCTCCTTCCTCTAGCACGGGATGGCGGAGGTCCCGCGTCATGCGCCGTGGACTGAGACGGTCGGCCAGATACCACCCTTGAGTGAGAAAACAGATTAGACTTATAGTTTATTATCTTAGAAAAAGTTGAGAATCCCGGGCAGTTTAGTTATACCTGGGATGGCGGAGGTCCCGCGTCATGCGCCGTGGACTGAGACGGTCGGCCAGATACCACCCGTGAGTGAGAAAACAGATTAGACTTATAGTTAATTATCTTAGAAAAAGTTGAGAATCCCGGGCAGTTTAGTTATACCTGGGATTGTGGGGAAGGATAAGTGCAGTGTTTCCGGTGGACTGAGGCCTGTCTGCATGCAGAATGATCGGCCATTGGCTGCTGGTTCCAAGCTCTTTATTGTTCTGTATGTCCAGTGTTTGTGTTTATAAACGTTTCCTTGTTTAATAAAAGTTTGATGTACCTATGGACTCGTCTGGTACTGTGTGGGGAATGGAGTCTGTCACAGCTTAAGGGCCATGTACAAGCTGTACCACCAGTTACCAACAGCACCAGGTCTGCACACTGTGGGGAATTAGGTTCACACCTAGGCAGGTATACCAGAGTATTTATTTGAGGGTTATACAATGCATCTACATCGCCTATAAAGGCAGCAACACACAAAAGCATATAAAACCTCTGTATATGTTCTTCACTATAGATACAGATAATAGTACAAACGATCTACGCAGGGATTGTTTACACTCTTTGGAGAACTCTGTTTGTGTTGGAGAACCGTGTGTGTGTGTGTGTGTGTGTGTGTGTGTGTCAACTGGGCCGTCAAGTCAGGCTGAGAGGGAAATATCACCATTTATTTATATAGAGCCATTAATTCCGCAGCGCTGTACAGAGAACTCGCTCACATCAGTCCCTGCCCCATTGGCGCTTACAGTCTAAATTCCCTAACACACACACACGTTAATTTTGATAGCAGCCAATTAACCTACCAGTATGTTCGTGGGAGGAAACCAGAGCACCTGGAGGAAACCCATGCAAACACAGAGAGAACATACAAACTCCTCACAGATAAAGCCATGGTTGGGAATTTAACTAATGACCCCAGTGCTGAGAGGCAGAAGTGCTAACCACTGAGCCACTGTGCTGACCACCCAGAATGATGGTTATTTCAGCCGTGTCTGAGACTTTATGGAAAAAAAAAAGCCTGTTGTGCATGTGTGTCCTATACCCCTCCGCCCCTCCACCCCCCTTTCCTTAAAAACAAAACTACTCTTCTGGGGGTAAATATTCTGCTTGAATTTAATAAAAAAAATGTTCATGATGAAAATAATAAAAGTTGGTAATATAACCCCTTACTGTATAAGGCAAAACAGGGGCAAAAATAGCTGCATTGCCAGCTGAACTGCGCGGTGTACTCTGAAGTGCGGCTTCTTGTCGTGATCGTGATACTTTCTTTATATCTTACTTTTGATATTGTTGTACAGGACCAAGTATTTAGGGCTCTGGATTTACAGGGTGTATCAGTTCCGCTTTACATACCTTGATTGTAAATGTTTCTTGTTGGCTTGGTAAATATAAAATTGACTTGGGGGTCAGCGGTGTCCGGTGGGATATTCAGGAAATGAGCAGCGCCTTGGGGTCACTAGTGGGGAAATGAACAAAGTCCCTCGCTTGGTTAGAGAGGGATGACACAGAATGTGAATCTATTATCTGGATATCTTACAGCACAATGATCTCTAGTGTGACTGAGAAGTATGTACGTAGGAGGGAGAGCTTTTACCGATGCACCAGACCTGTATGTAACATCGGCCGGATCCTCTAAACTATGAGAAGCAGACCGGGGTGAGCAGGTTTATGGGACATGTATTGTGGTCTCACCGAGGGTCCATTGTGTTCTGTCAGCTTTATTTAGAAGCAGGAAATTGTATGTGTTGAAAACTTTACAACACAAAAACAATTTCTTTAAACAGTAGTGATCTCCTCCGTTACTCCCTCGCCCCATGGTGCACTCTGTGTGTAAAGTAACAACATAACCCTGTTAATCGCTCTCCCAATGACACAAACTAGGGACTGAAGCCAGGAATGTAGTAGGTTCCCCTTATTACAACATCATTTGGCGCAAGTGCGCAATTGTTCTCTTAGTGACAGACAGAAAAAGGTTTCTTGTCTATGACCAAACTCCCCTAAAATGAGTTATGGTTATATTAAGTGTAATGCATTCATAATCTCATTATACTAATATTGTGCTCTAATTAACTTCATTTATGCCGATAGGCTAGTTAAGGGAATTTCCTGCTATGCCATTATTATTTATTGCCCATACCCCATATGCTATTTGTTTGTATTAAGCATGTGAATAAAGGATGCAGATCCCTTCACCTAGATCCGCCGGGTCCTGACGAAGAGCTGCACCGGGTTGTGGTATCTGTTCCTCATACTGCAGGATCCTGTGCTGAGATGGGGAGGCTGGTACTGCCACCTCTGTGTGACCGATTTTTTTTATTTTTATAACCGAAGCTAAGTAAAACATTTTCCTTACATATCTTTGGCATAGTGTGTGTCTTTCTCTATAGATCTTACTGCCATGTGACTTTACAACCAGCTACAGTAGAAACAACCAATAGTTCCACCCTGGGGGAGGGGATCATTAGTGTCAGGACCAGAGGAAGGCTGACTAATAGTAAGTATGTGCGGGGGGTGTTCAGTAAAGGGGTGGACTTTGAGAGATGGCGCCAATCTACTACAACAACTATGCGCTGTATTGATGCACTTTTTATGTTGTAATGTCCTATTTTCAACCTGATTTTCACACTTACATGAGCCCTTTCCACATTGTACCCCCAGATCTTGGGGGACACTGAATGGGAGGGGGCTGCTCTGTCATCTAACAACCACACACTCCAGTTATCTCATAGTGATTTAGCAGAATACCTATTACTACTTATAGCCCTTAAACTGGATTCATTTTGAACTAACTAAATTCTAAACTACTTCTGGCAATTCTGTTCCAGCAGTTGAATTCTTTCATGAATTCCATTCCAATCCAACCCTCCTCCAGCTCTTTGCTGGAAAAAATAATTCCCTGCATTGACTCTGACATATATGTTACTGTTAAAGTTCAGCTAAATAGAATGTTGTTAGTAGAAGTCTGGGAGTCACTCCAGATAACGCCACATCCCACATCCCTCCACTGTAAGTGACTAGTCGTTGAGGGGTGGATAGAGTGTAACAATAGTCCATACTTGCCAACTCTCCCTGAATGTCAGGGAGACTCCCTGAAATAGGGGTGATCTCCCTCACTCCCTGAAGAGTCTGGCATTCTCCCTGATGCTGAGCCAGTACAAGACGGGGTTGGCTTCACCATCTGTGGCATGATGACACAGTGCAGAAATTGTGTCCTATGTCCATGTATTGATGCCTATGGAGGTGGCCATTTTCATGGAGACCAAGAATTAATCCAAGACTGACAGGTAAGACAACTTGACTTCAGTAATGCAGACAGAAATGTAAAAGACAATTCAGTCTCTAGAGATTCATTAGCTGCTTTTCTTTAACGCATAGTTGCCCTCCTCTCCCGGAATGTCTGGGAGACTCCCGCTTTTCTCGGAGACCTCCCGGTTCTAGCCTCCACCATAGATAAGTGGTGGGGGGGGCTTAATGACGCAAATATCGCGTCATCTTAGCCCCAAAATTGTGACAATCGTTTAGGGGTGGTGCCAAAATGATGCAATTCATCAAGTCCCGCCCCAGCTAACCCACCTCCCCCAGGATCTCCCTGAAGCCAAAGAGGAAAAGTTGTCAAGTATGGTATATTCCCGGTGTATATAGAAAGGATGGACTGATCACACACCCATGTTCTGTCATAGATGACATACAACCAGGAGACCAGCGGAGGGCAGATATGACCACAGTTGCTGGAAGCTCCAGGGGAACCTCCCGAGGGCTGATGTGGCTCTAACCAGAGGGCCCAGATAAGAACCAGAGCTAGATTCAGGGGGCACTCTATTTGGGCTCTTCACAACCAGGAGCCCCGGCATGACCAATGGAGGCTGCAAGACGTGATATAGATTTCAGTTTGGCAGGTTACACTTGGTAGATTGTCAGCACACATACCGGTATCTTCTGACCACTTGTATGGATCATCCCATCCATAAAGTACCCACTAAACTTGAAATATAAGATGCTTTATACTAAAGAGCGTCTAATAATGTTTACTCTCAGCTAAAGTTCTGGTCATGAAGGATTTGATCTTAATGTATGTTATCATTATAATAATTTTATTCATTTACGATGCCACAGAAGCTGCACATACAACAAAATATACCATATAACAACAAAATACAGATACGTAAGAGGCAAGAGAAACACTAGAATCAGTCAAAATCAATACGAGACAATAGAGCAAACAACTCCATGAGGAGACATACGTAGAACAAAGCAGATCGAGAGGGCCAAGCTCAGGAGAGTGAACATGGAAGGGAAGTGACTAGATGAAGGGATAACTAGGTGGAGCATGCAGAGGGAGCTGCTTAGGATGGGGCAGAAAAGCAAATGGAGAGAATAGGAGGGAAAGAGTGGCAGACGGAGTGTGAGGATACAAGGGGATTAGACTGGAGCGGGGTTAGTAAGCAAGAAAAGGTTGTGAGTGATTTTATATATTGAAATTATAATGAGAAGTAATTTTTAAGGTTATAATTTATATTATACGGTCACCTTGTATGTTACTGGCTGTGCTGCTATATGTTCCATAAGTATTTGAAGACCTCCTGCCAGGCTCCAAATCATCACTTATGTTTGTGATATCAAATATAACATCATCACCTGTCTGATATCCATCCTCCTGATTTAATCCCCTTTCACACTGTCCATATATTTCATCTGATGAAAAATTCTTTATTGTCAGACTCCTCACTAGTCCTGTCTGGGTCTATGTTACATGTTACTGCATACATGTTACATGTACATGTAACGTTACTGCATGGGGGTGTTTGCACTGTTAGCCGTGGTCTAGTTTAAAGGACCATTTTGTGTTATATGTGTGCATCCTATATAGAGGATGTTCTTAGCTCCCCACGGAGCTCAGAGCTGGTCACACACTGCAAGATTGCTGGTGATATTGGGGAATCGGCCCAATACCATAGTGCTAGGGTTGTAAAATGAGTGTAAAGCGCAATAATAATCTGTTTGAAACTGACTAATTATGTTATATTTCACAAGAGGATCACTATCTACATGTGGGCATGGTCATCATATTACTGACCTATGTGGCCAGATTACAACGTGAGCCTGATTTAGCCTCTCTTGCTCTTTGGACACTATTGCTGATTACACCACACAGGACCAGTAAACGTAGCTCAGTCTTCAGTAGAGCTGGGTACACACTACAGAGTCAATCCAGCGATAACCGACCGGTCGGGCCATTATTGCATTAGTGTGTATACTTAACAATGAACAATAGTCATTTTATTGATCAGCAGATGTATAACTCTCGCTCAATTCTGCAGTGTGTGTGCACTACGATCAGGATATCCATAGAGGTTACAGAGTTATGCTCTTTTCAGCTGCCGGTTATGACAGATGAAGAGCACAGATCTGAAGGTAAATCTGTAGAACGTGTATAATGTGTACACATGAAGCAGAATTCTGATCGCAACTTTTTTTTTTTTCCAGCCGTTGGTACAATCGTTGTAGATAACACATTGGTCGGACAATTGTGTAGCGTGTACCCAGCTTTACCCCATCACTGTCAGTGTAATAACCAAGGTAGAGTGGTCTAAGTGTATTTATAACCGTGTTCCACCTCTCGTGTCACCAAACATCAGGCGGCAGCCGGGATATACATAGATATGTTGGGAGACAAACATACAAGGGGTCGTATAATGGTCATTGTGAGAACAGACAAAGCTTAGTGCTGGATGACATCACAAAGGACAGATACAGTCCAGTATTGGGTGACATCACAGGAAGTGATGATGTAAAGAGCAGCGTCAGGTGACCTCACAGGAAGTGATGATGTAAGGAGCAGTGTCAGGTGACCTCACAGGAAGTGATGATGTAAGGAGCAGTGTCGGGTGACCTCACAGGAAGTGATGATGTAAGGAGCAGTGTCAGGTGACCTCACAGGAAGTGATGATGTAAGGAGCAGTGTCAGGTGACCTCACAGGAAGTGATGTAAGGAGCAGTGTCAGGTGACCTCACAGGAAGTGATGATGTAAGGAGCAGTGTCAGGTGACCTCACAGGAAGTAATGATGTAAGGAGCAGTGTCAGGTGACCTCACAGGAAGTGATGATGTAAGGAGCAGTGTCTGGTGACCTCACAGGAAGTGATGATGTAAGGAGCAGTGTCTGGTGACCTCACAGGAAGTGATGATGTAAGGAGCAGTGTCTGGTGACCTCACAGGAAGTGATGATGTAAGGAGCAGTGTCAGGTGACCTCACAGGAAGTGATGATGTAAGGAGCAGTGTCAGGTGACCTCACAGGAAGTGATGATGTAAGGAGCAGTGTCTGGTGACCTCACAGGAAGTGATGTAAGGAGCAGTGTCGGGTGACCTCACAGGAAGTGATGATGTAAGGAGCAGTGTCAGATGACCTCACAGGAAGTGATGATGTAAGGAGCAGTGTCGGGTGACCTCACAGGAAGTGATGATGTAAGGAGCAGTGTCAGGTGACCTCACAGGAAGTGATGATGTAAGGAGCAGTGTCGGGTGACCTCACAGGAAGTGATGATGTAAGGAGCAGTGTCAGGTGACCTCCCAGGAAGTGATGATGTAAGGAGCAGTGTCAGGTGACCTCACAGGAAGTGATGATGTAAGGAGCAGTGTCAGTAACAGATAAAGGCCAGCACAGGAAGTGATGTAAGGAGCAGTGTCAGGTGACCTCACAGGAAGTGATGATGTAAGGAGCAGTGTCAGGTGACCTCACAGGAAGTGATGATGTAAGGAGCAGTGTCTGGTGACCTCACAGGAAGTGATGATGTAAGGAGCAGTGTCAGGTGACCTCACAGGAAGTGATGATGTAAGGAGCAGTGTCAGGTGACCTCACAGGAAGTGATGATGTAAGGAGCAGTGTCTGGTGACCTCACAGGAAGTGATGATGTAAGGAGCAGTGTCAGGTGACCTCACAGGAAGTGATGATGTAAGGAGCAGTGTCTGGTGACCTCACAGGAAGTGATGATGTAAGGAGCAGTGTCAGGTGACCTCACAGGAAGTGAAGATGTAAGGAGCAGTGTCAGGTGACCTCACAGGAAGTGATGATGTAAGGAGCAGTGTCAGGTGACCTCACAGGAAGTAATGATGTAAGGAGCAGTGTCAGGTGACCTCACAGGAAGTGATGATGTAAGGAGCAGTGTCTGGTGACCTCACAGGAAGTGATGATGTAAGGAGCAGTGTCTGGTGACCTCACAGGAAGTGATGATGTAAGGAGCAGTGTCAGGTGACCTCACAGGAAGTGATGATGTAAGGAGCAGTGTCAGGTGACCTCACAGGAAGTGATGATGTAAGGAGCAGTGTCGGGTGACCTCACAGGAAGTGATGATGTAAGGAGCAGTGTCAGGTGACCTCACAGGAAGTGAAGATGTAAGGAGCAGTGTCAGGTGACCTCACAGGAAGTGATGATGTAAGGAGCAGTGTCAGGTGACCTCACAGGAAGTGATGATGTAAGGAGCAGTGTCGGGTGACCTCACAGGAAGTGATGATGTAAGGAGCAGTGTCAGATGACCTCACAGGAAGTGATGATGTAAGGAGCAGTGTCGGGTGACCTCACAGGAAGTGATGATGTAAGGAGCAGTGTCGGGTGACCTCACAGGAAGTGATGATGTAAGGAGCAGTGTCGGGTGACCTCACAGGAAGTGATGATGTAAGGAGCAGTGTCAGGTGACCTCACAGGAAGTGATGATGTAAGGAGCAGTGTCAGGTGACCTCACAGGAAGTGATGATGTAAGGAGCAGTGTCAGGTGACATCACAGGAAGTGATGTAAGGAGCAGTGTCGGGTGACCTCACAGGAAGTGATGATGTAAGGAGCAGTGTCGGGTGACCTCACAGGAAGTGATGATGTAAGGAGCAGTGTCAGGTGACCTCACAGGAAGTGATGATGTAAGGAGCAGTGTCAGGTGACCTCACAGGAAGTGATAATGTAAGGAGCAGTGTCAGGTGACCTCACAGGAAGTGATGATGTAAGGAGCAGTGTCAGGTGACCTAACAGGAAGTGATGATGTAAGGAGCAGTGTCAGTAACAGATAAAGGCCAGCACAGGAAGTGATGATGTAAGGAGCAGTGTCAGTAACAGATAAAGGCCAGCACAGGAAGTGATGTAAGGAGCAGTGTCAGGTGACCTCACAGGAAGTGATGATGTAAGGAGCAGTGTCAGGTGACCTCACAGGAAGTGATGATGTAAGGAGCAGTGTCAGGTGACCTCACAGGAAGTGATGATGTAAGGAGCAGTGTCAGGTGACCTCACAGGAAGTGATGATGTAAGGAGCAGTGTCAGGTGACCTCACAGGAAGTGATGATGTAAGGAGCAGTGTCAGGTGACCTCACAGGAAGTGATGATGTAAGGAGCAGTGTCGGGTTACCTCACAGGAAGTGATGATGTAAGGAGCAGTGTCAGGTGACCTCACAGGAAGTGATGATGTAAGGAGCAGTGTCAGGTGACCTCACAGGAAGTGATGATGTAAGGAGCAGTGTCAGGTGACCTCACAGGAAGTGATGATGTAAGGAGCAGTGTCAGGTGACCTCACAGGAAGTGATGATGTAAGGAGCAGTGTCGGGTGACCTCACAGGAAGTGATGATGTAAGGAGCAGTGTCCGGTGACCTCACAGGAAGTGATGATGTAAGGAGCAGTGTCGGGTTACCTCACAGGAAGTGATGATGTAAGGAGCAGTGTCAGGTGACCTCACAGGAAGTGATGATGTAAGGAGCAGTGTCCAGTGACCTCACAGGAAGTGATGATGTAAGGAGCAGTGTCGGGTGACCTCACAGGAAGTGATGATGTAAGGAGCAGTGTCAGGTGACCTCACAGGAAGTGATGATGTAAGGAGCAGTGTCCGGTGACCTCACAGGAAGTGATGATGTAAGGAGCAGTGTCGGGTGACCTCACAGGAAGTGATGATGTAAGGAGCAGTGTCGGGTTACCTCACAGGAAGTGATGATGTAAGGAGCAGTGTCAGGTGACCTCACAGGAAGTGATGATGTAAGGAGCAGTGTCAGTAACAGATAAAGTTTAGTTTTGTGCCACAGCACTGGTCATTCCAGGTGAAGTTCCTGCCTGGTGACATGTAGGCGCACATATTGGTCATTGGATGACTGGGCTCACCCTCTCCCCAGTTCATGTAGTCTGTAGATACTCCATCTGTCCAGTACAGGTATCCCCACACCTTGTGCCGGCGGAGACCAAGCCACAGTCCTGTTCCCTGTTCACCGGTGCTGCTGACAGAGGAGGCCACCAGTTCCTGCGTGCTTCTGTCCGGGATACTGAATAAATCTGTGTAGTAACGGCGGCAATAGCGTAGGGCGTCCCACCAGCTGAGCGGCGTCATCATCACATAGATATCAGATATGTTATCTGTAGTGTAAGTGAAGATATACATTACAGGGAATATGAGGAATGGGTCCAGAAGAGACATTGAGTAGGATGGAAAGGACAATACTACTTGTCATTCAGATGTCCTAATCCCTTACCTATGTCCATTCACTGAGCACTGTGTGTGTGTACGTTTGTGTATGTGTATGTATGCGTGTGTGTATGTGTGTGTGTGTGTACGTGTGTGTATGTGTATGTACACATGTACGTGTACTTTAATGAAATCACTGGAAGTGATGATATAAGGAGCTGTGTCAGTAACAGATACAGTCCAGTGCTGTGTGACGTCACAGGAAGTGATAATATAAGGAGCAGTTACAGGTATAGATACAGTCCAGTGCTATGTGACATCACAGGAAGTGATGATGTAAGGAGTGACATCACAGGTGGGATGTCCTGTGATGTCACTGCAGGTTTGGACAAACTTTACCTGAGGTTTTTGACCCATCTGAGCAGTGTCTAGACACTGACTACGGGATGTAGTTCTGTCATTAAACAAGATCACGTAAAGGATAAGATTTTACTAGAACATTAATTGTAAATTGTATTTTCTGGATTACATGTTGCCAGCCATTCACCAATCAGAGGGCAGGATTCTATCACATGGCCTGTACAGTGCGCAAAGAGACAGCCAGGGAACGCGGGGTTCGCCCCCACAAATTAGATGTCTGATTTTTACACCCAAAAAGATTAGGGAGGGGAGGAGACTCTTCTAACCCCCTGAAAGAAAAAAGCAGATTCACCCCTGGTCTTTATTTGCCTTGCCCCGCCCACTTGATGCAAATGGCGTGATAAGGCCACTCCCACTTCTTCAGGCAGGTATGACTGAACATTTACCCGGCTGTTTCACATATGCAAATTTCATGTTTTGCATCTTTAAATTAACGGTAACAGCAAGACTCCACTTTCATAATGTAGAGACTGAATATAATACCTCTGCAGCTCCCGGGGGTCAGGCCGGAGAACGGGGTGCTTATGGCGCTGGTGACCAACATTACACTGCCGGGTGCTTGTGTGGGGGTCTGACAGGAACAATCTGTACCAGTCCCATAGAAATTGAAGGAGAAGGAGCTGTTCCCAGCTATGGCTGAAGTCTGTGTCCAGTTACCTGTGGAGGAGAAATCACAGATATAAATGTATTATTATTAGCTGTGATCCCTGACGTGCAGCTAACCCAGCAATGAAAGACAGTTGTCAGCACTTATCCTTCACACTGCCTATCTGTGTGTATCTAACACTATGAACACGTGGTATTAGTTCATATTTTGATCAAAACATTTACACCTGCATCCCATCGTCAAGGGCACCTCATTATATGCAGGTCCTACACTGACCTATATGCTTTAAACACCATTAAAATGCCGTTAAAATCAGATGCACTCACCTCCCAGGCATAGGGGCTTACATCTAGCAAGGGCTGGCTTGTGAGCCACACCTAAATATGCCTTAAATAGGCCTGACAGACAGCTGCTAGGACAATAAGGCAATGGTCTGGTAACACCGTGTTATGTGTCTCTATACCAGAAACAGTCTAAGTCACACCTACATAAAGACAGCAAACATGGTGAGATCCACACATCCCTAATGCTGACAAATGACAGGTGTTCTGGTTTTTCCTGTTTAAGCAGATGTTATTGATGAAATCTGTCTTTGGTTATGCTCAACAATATGCATCTAAGTGGTCTGTTTATTATTAATTCCCCCACCGCGACATTAAGAAAATTACTTATCGTCTGCATTCATCAAAACAATGTCACTGAGGTGGCTGACGAAGTGCTATTAGCTCATTTCTGGCTTCTCCGGATCAGTTACCGGCATTCTGCGCATGCATCAGCCGCTTTCGCGACTCGCGCATTGTAACCCAAATCCTAGATTTTTTCTCTACAAACCCCCAAGGCTTTGTACATCAAAGGGGTGGTAAGTTTCACCGCCTTTTCTGTTGGCCAACAGAACCATATTCCTAGAAAAAAGCAGTTAACCCTTCTCTGCACAATATCCAGTTTCAGCATTGACATTAGATCAACTCTGGGGGGGGTAAATGTATCAAACTGCGGGTTTGAAAAAGTGGATATGTTGCCTATAGCAACCAATCAGATTCTAGCTGTCATTTTGTAGAATGTACAAAATAAATGATAACTAAAATCTGATTGGTTGCTATAGGCAACATCTCCACTTCTTCAAACCCGCAGTTTGATACATTTACCCCCAGGAGACCATTCTCAGTTATTGTACAACTCTGGGAACTGGACTTGGGGTAGGTAGGAAGGGGCATAATGGGTGTGAAATGAGAGAGTATTGGGTGTATTGGAGGGTAAACACGAGTAAAATTGAGGACAATGTTACCCCTCAATCACAGCCTTATAATTGCACAGAGATCCCTTCCAAAAAGGCAGTAAGATTAGGCAGTAAGATTAGGCAGTAAGAGGGTATTGGGATGTGTAAGAAGAGGTATTATGAGTACAATGTGAGGGATAGTGGGGTGTATCTAAAGGGACATTATGGGCCTGACTTAGGGTTTAATGTATTTTGTATCCCGAACATGTAAAATTGTTACTGCAGGTGCGGGGATCAATATGCTAATTAGAAGTAGCTAGAGAGAGCTGCCGGTGCCATCGTCATTATTATTATTTATTTATAAGGTCCACAGATTCCATCTATTTGTTACCAGCTTCCATACAGAACAAGGTAACAAATAGATGAGGTAATACATGATGATCATCATCATCATAACCATCACTACCATCACCACCATTATCATAGTCACCACCACCTTTATCATCATCACCACCACCATCATCACCACCATTATCATAGTCACCACCACCATCATCACCACCATTATCATAGTCACCACCACCATCATCATCACCATTATCATAGTCACCACCACCTTTATCATCATCACCACCATCACCATTATCATAGTCACCACCACCATCACCATTATCATCGTCACCACCACCATCATCACCATTATCATAGTCACCACCACCATCATCACCACCATTATCATAGTCACCACCACCATCATCACCACCATTATCATAGTCACCACCACCATCACCATTATCATCGTCACCACCACCATCATCACCATTATCATAGTCACCACCGCCTTTAACATCATCACCACCACCATCACCATCATCACCACCTTTATCATCAATACCACCACCATCACCATCATCACCACCTTTATCATCGTCACCACCACCATCACCATTATCATCGTCACCACCACCATCATCATCACTACCATCACCACCATTATCATAGTCACCACCACCATCATCATCATCACCACCTTTATCATCGTCACCACCACCATCATCACCACCATTATCATAGTCACCACCACCATCATCACCATTATCATAGTCACCACCACCATCACCATTATCATCGTCACCACCACCATCATCACCACCATTATCATAGTCACTAACACCATCATCACCACCATTATTATCGTCACCACCACCATCATCATCACCATTATCATAGTCACCACCACCTTTATCATCATCACCACCACCATCACCATTATCATCGTCACCACCACCATCATCACCACCTTTATCATCATCACCACCACCTTTATCATCATCACCACCTTTATCATCGTCACCACCACCATCACCATCATCATCACCACCACCATTATCATAGTCACCACCATAACCACCACCATCACCACCCCTATTATCATCATTACCACCATCACCATTATCATCCTCACCACCACCATCATCATCACCACCACCTTTATCATCGTCACCACCACCTTTATCATCGTCACCACCACCATCACCATCATCACCACCTTTATCATCGTCACCACCACCATCATCATCACCACCACCTTTATCATCGTCACCACCACCATCATCATCACCATCATCACCACCTTTATCATCGTCACCATCACCATTATCATCGTCACCACCACCATCACCATTATCATCGTCACCACCACCATCATCATCACCACCACCTTTATCATCGTCACCACCACCATCACAATCACCATTATCATCGTCATAACCACCATTATCATGGTCACCATCATCATCACCACCACCATTATCATAGTCACCACCATAACCACCACCATCACCACCCCTATTATCTTCATCACCACCATTATCAAAGTCACCACCACCATCAACTTTACCACCACCATTATCATCGTCACCACCAACATTATCATAGTCACCACCACCATCACCACCACCACCACCATCATTATCATCACCACCAGCATCATCACCGTCTTCACCATCACCACAACCACCATTATCATCGGGCTTATCCGAAGAAGCAGTAAAGTCTAATAAAGCTGCATCTCCACAGGCCATCTTCTGCAGCATGACAGAGAAATGTTAGGAGGTATTACATTACCGAAGGAGGACTGGATACATGAAATAAATGTAGTAAGGTCTAAAACCATACAAAATATTGCATAAGAAGAGCATACAACTGCAATGTGAATAATCTGTCCGCTACAATGGACCTGTTGGTCTTATCTGCTGGTCTACAGCATTCTATGTTTCTACCTGGAGGACTATACAGTAGCTCTAAATGAAAGACTCACCACTAAAGCTGTAGGACATTGCCCACACCTCTTGTTTCAACAGCTGCTGGATGTAGTGAGACCCCGTGTAGACGGTGACCTCCACCCAGGAATATTTCCATGCTTTGAAAGCATTGTCATCCCAGGTAGCATTTGATGGGAAGGAAATTCCATCCACTTCCAGACCTGACATCTCACCGGAATTAGTTGCCACCAGCAGCGTGGTGATGAAGCCAGAGGGGGCATGTACCACCTGGGATGTCTCAAATATAGTGATGGGTATCACGATGGACATGAAGGGTTTGAGTGATGTGTTTGAGTAACTAGCACTTCCTGAACAGATAAACATGACCATTACATCATGGTCACAGTCTATCCGGAGAGCAGATGTACCAATCGATTGTAGAAAAACTTCTCCTTGAGAAAGACTCTTCGTGGCCACCACGACTGACATGTTATAAACCTTCACATTAGTGTTACCAGAAGCCACCACATAAATGTTATCATCTTTTCGTAATGGGACAGAAGGTTGGGGCACGAGAAAGGATCTCCCCCAACTGGATATGGGTAGAAGCTGCTCAAACACATAGGCATAGTAATACCGGAAATAACATTGAAAGTTTTGATGTCCACTTAGAACTGCAACAGGTTTGTCAGCCTGTACAAAGGATCCGGAGAGGTCGCTGCCAAGCAACTGAAACTGGGCACCTTGGTATGGTGAGAGTTTGAAGGTAACTGTGCTTCCAGATGTCAAAGACGTTCCTTGGAACATGACAGTGCCACCTTTCAAAGTGACTGTGACAGAGGTTGCTGTATCCAGGCTCAATACGGCAAATTGTGCATTGCCGGGCAAGGCAGAGGTGGGAGTGATAATGTAGTATTGCTTGTCTAGAAGGTCAACAGGGTACACATATGAAGACTCATAGCCATTAGTGGTCCAGACCTGCGAGATAACACAAATACTGTTATTGGCGTTGATCAGAACAACTCCAGCATTGAATACAGAACTGCCGGATAACATGGCACTACTGGGGAGAGTGAGGTTCACCGACTGCCCCTGCTGGAGAGTGTAGTTCTGGAAGAAGTTAGTGCCAGGCAGAGTCACACTGACCAGGCTACAGCAACCAATACCATGCAGAACAAGCTGGAACCGGACGTTGTTCATTCCCCATGGATACAGTTCCAAGAAACTTGTGACAAACTGCTTCCCGGAAAGGAACGTAGAGGAGTCTAGAGGGTGAGAACGGAGACAGAAGTGAGTGGGGGTCTATCATCCATATTATAAGTGTTTTTAGAAGATCTTATATTAATTAATTAATAATTCCTTCTTACCATCAGCTCATTTCTTACCAGCCATTCTGAAGATCTGTTGTATCAGAAAAAATGTTTATAAATGGTCAAGGATGGAGGCTTCCCGTTTACTGAGCATGCCTCCATTGTCAGTGACAGATTGGGGTCCAAGAGATGGTTAGTTTGGATACAGCTCTCAGAACTGTATTATATAAAGGGAAATTCCCTCAGTGACGGCAGAAGAGCGCTGGGGTCAGGTCCAGAACCGATGGTAATATTAGGTCCAGTTTATAGGGGGGAGGAGACCACACACGTCAAACACAGAACTTCATCTACTGTTTCTTCCCCAGGTCACTAAATATTTGATACAATTACACATATTTTTCGCCCTCTACTCACATCCTTTTGTCAGACCCTTGAAAGCAGTGTCCTTTCCGTATCTGTGCCCATATGTCACTGTGTATTATAATCTTATATATAAATGTTATGAGAAGAAGTTGCATTTGTCCCAAATGTTTTATTTAATGAAATTCGCTTGGATACAGTAAACAATTAAAAATGTAATTTCTAGTGAGCCAGATACATCAGATCTACGTGACAATTGGTTTTGGTCATTTAGATTTAAATTACATTTGACCATTAAGGGGTTAATATATTTTTCCTATTTGTATAGTATTATTATTATTATTATTGTTATTTATTTATACAGGACCACCATATTACTCAGTGCTTTCCAGAAAATATTGAATCACCACATACTAATGGTAATTCCACACAACTCCATTTTGCCTAATGTAAATGAAATACAATTATTTTGGTTACTAGAACTGGAATCACTCCTCATACTTGAAATAGGACTTTTGCCTGAAACTGTCTGTTAGATGTTCTCAAACTCACTGCTGCAATTTTACAATTAAGTCAGAAAAAAAAATATAGTCCCCAATTAAATTCTATGGCTACAGATGTTGGTAAGGAACAGTTATTATCAACATATCTGTCAAAGTCAGTAATTTTGAGCTTTCAACGAGCAATTTCAGGCAGAAGTCCAATTTCTTGTATCTGAAGTTATTCCAGTAAGTTGTAGATCTCATTATATCTTTTTAACCAGGCAAAATGTTTTTTGTATGGAAGAGAGAAGACATTTCCAGTTGCAGACCCGTCAGCCACTGACTCACTACAAGAATTATTATCGCATATTCTCAGCCACGTAAAGTAAGATCTATATCTCCTTCATTACATCAGTTGTGTCCGTACAGAATTACTGTGTTTCCTGGATGTTCTTACTTTGTGTCATAATAATTATATCATTACCTTCTGTAGCTTTCTATGCAAACCTCCACTGACAATTACTGCAAGGAAAACACCATTATGTAAAATGAGGATGACACAAGACACACGGTCATCTCCAGCCGGTAATGAGATCATTATCCTATATAAACAGCATGTCATACACCTATCTATATACTATATATAATGTATAGCTTCCTGAATGTCCCTATGTCTGCCTGTAATGAGATCATTATTATTATTATTATTATTATCGTTTATTTATAAGGCGCCACAAGGTTTCCGCAGCGCCGTACACAGTACAAACAATGGACCGTACAGGGAATAACAGTACAAAACAATAAACGAGTAGTACCAAGACTTCAGAGGCTCCAGGCAAGGCAAATATATTGAAGTGGAGCAGAAGATAAGGTAGCGAGACAGGAGGGAGGAGGGCCCTGCTCATACGAGCTCACATCCTATAGGGAGGGTAGACAGACGGCAAGCACAAAGGGAGTCGGAGGAGGGGAGCAAGTGCTCCCCACTACTGAGGAGGAGCGAAGTGAAGAGAGTAAGGGTGGAGAGAGGGTTAGGTGGAAGGCTGGTAAGCTTTGAGGAAGAGATGAGTTTTGAGTGCCCGTTTGAAAGAGCACAGGTTAGGGGACAAACGGATGGAGCGAGGGAGGTCATTCCAGTGCAGGGGGGCAGCTCGGGAGAAGTCTTGAATTCTGGAATGGGATGAGGTGATCAGAGAGGAGGAGAAGCGACGGTCATTGGCTGAACGCAGGGACCGGGCGGGAGTGTGGATGGAGAGGAGATTGAAGATGTAAGGGGCAGTGGAGTGGGAGAGAGCCTTGTATGTGAGGGTAAGAAGTTTGAAGAGGATTCTGTAGGGGAAGGGGAGCCAGTGTAGGGCAAGGCAGAGAGGGGAGGCAGAAGAGGAGCGGCGAGAAAGGAAGATAAGCCTCGCAGCCGCATTAAGTATAGAACGAAGGGGGGCAAGGCGAGAGCGGGGGAGGCCGGTGAGGAGAAGGTTACAGTAGTCCAGCCGGGAAATGATAGCGCGTGGATAATAGTTTTGATTGCTTCATGAGAAAGGAAGGGCCGGATGCGGGCGATGTTGCGAAGTTGGAAATGACAGGATTGGGCGAGGGATTGAATGTGGGGGGCAAAAGAGAGCGAGGAGTCGAGGGTGACGCCCAGGCAGCGGAGTTGGGGGACAGAAGAGATAGTGGAGTTGTTGACAGTGATGGAGAGATCCAGATGGGATGGGGACTGAGACGGAGGGAAAACAATGAGTTTGGTTTTAGCAATGTTAATTTTGAGAAAGCGTGAGGACATCCAAGAGGAGATGGCAGAGAGGCAGTCAGATACACGAGAGAGGAGGGGGGGGAGAGATCGGGAGAGGAGATGTAAAGTTGAATATCATCGGCTATTATCCTATATAGTGAGGAGAAAGAGCGATATGCTGCAGGTATATATTTATATATATATATATATATATAAAACAGTGAGTGGGAGAGAGCGATGCTCTGCAGCTACATATAAAACAGTAAGGAGCAGAGAGCGATGCTCTGCAGGTACATATATAACAGTAAGAAGCAGAGGGCGATGATCTGCAGGTACATATATAACAGTGAGGAGCAGAGAGCGATGCTCTGCAGATACATATATAACAGTGAGGAGCAGAGAGCGATGCTCTGCAGGTACATATATAACAGTGAGGAGCAGAGAGCGATGCTCTGCAGATACATATATAACAGTAAGAAGCAGAGGGCGATGATCTGCAGGTACATATATAACAGTGAGGAGCAGAGAGCGATGCTCTGCAGATACATATATAACAGTAAGAAGCAGAGAGCGATGCTCTGCAGGTACATATATAACAGTGAGGAGCAGAGAGCGATGCTCTGCAGATACATATATAACAGTAAGAAGCAGAGAGCGATGCTCTGCAGGTACATATATAACAGTGAGGAGCAGAGAGCGATGCTCTGCAGGTACATATATAACAGTGAGGACCAGAGAGATGCTCTGCAGGTACATATATAACAGTGAGGACCAGAGAGCGATGCTCTGCAGGTACATATATAACAGTGAGGAGCAGAGAGCGATGTTCTGCAGGTACATATATAACAGTGAGGAGCAGAGAGCGATGTTCTGCAGGTACATATATAACAGTGAGGAGCAGAGAGCGATGTTCTGCGGGTACATATATAACAGTGAGGAGCAGAGAGCGATGCTCTGCAGATACATATATAACAGTAAGAAGCAGAGAGCGATGCTCTGCAGGTACATATATAACAGTGAGGAGCAGAGAGCGATGCTCTGCAGATACATATATAACAGTAAGAAGCAGAGAGCGATGCTCTGCAGGTACATATATAACAGTGAGGAGCAGAGAGCAATGCTCTGCAGGTACATATATAACAGTGAGGAGCAGAGAGCGATGTTCTGCAGGTACATATATAACAGTGAGGAGCAGAGCGATGCTCTGCAGGTACATATATAACAGTGAGGAGCAGAGCGATGCTCTGCAGGTACATATATAACAGTGAGGGGCAGAGAGATGCTCTGCAGATACATATATAACAGTGAGGAGCAGAGAGAGATGCTCTGCAGATACATATATAACAGTGAGGAGCAGAGCGATGCTCTGCAGTATGTCGGCACAGGTTGGGGTTACCTTGGCAGGTGGGTCGGAGGCACAGCAGGGTGATGAGGAGCTGGATCAGCATGATGTCCTCTCTTGGTCTGAATGTCACTAGTACTAAGAGCTGATTCCCCCTCTATGGTGTTTATTCATGGAAAGCAGGAAGGCAGAGTTTACACAACACTGTACACACAATAACACGCATCACACAGGATTACATGTATCAGTACATGACATGTACACATGAGACATATGTACTGTGGCTGGATACTTATAAATAACATATTCTATAAATATATTTAAATTATTAGCGCGGTGCGCCAAAGTATATCACTGCAAATGTACTTATCTTTCTATACTGGTATGTGTTTGGTATGGAAATGTATTGGCTTAGGAGACAGTATGTCATGTTTGGGTCTTTCAACTGTCTGGAAACAGGTAATCTCATGTGAAGTGACCAACACGTCTGTCTAGCCTGAAAGAACAGGAGGGCGCCATTAGACTTGCTGGTAGACTCCCTAGGTTTGTAAGACTCAGGATGCAAGTGATCACAGAGTAATGTGAATTTTGCAAGTTAAATTGTGTTTAAAGCAAGATTAATGTTATAGCCTGATGATAAACATTCAATATAAAATCTCAGACGTTGTGGTACCGCTAGCAGCTATGTAAAATGGCATTAAATCCCTCTAGGCTAATTTATGTGCAGGCTGCATGAAGCACTTGGATTGGTTAGAGGGGCAGGAGGTTGGATTACCTCCTGCCAGGGTATCTGTGTAAATCTGTATAAAAGGAGGACTGTTTGACCATGTATCAGTATTATACTATCTGTACCTTTTTGGATGCCACTAGTACCTCAAACTAGTGGAAGTAACTGGACTTCCTGAGCTAATAAACATCAACTTCTTAAGGAATCTGCTTACTTACCTGCTGTGATTCCTGTGAACACAAATTAGACCAATATAATCTGTTCCCGGCTAATCTGAGGTTAGGACCCAGCATCCAGCACCACCGCTCTGCCTGCTACCCAGCATCTCTGGTCAGTGTGATAGGGCAGAGGGGAACCATCCACAGCACCCTGATCCATAGTAAGAGGTCAGGAATACCAGCCCAGATGCCCAGTAACGGGGTACACTAGCAGTGTCAGTTATCCAGAAGAAACCCGGTACTGGATGCCGTTAAGGAGTCCAGTGGTGGCAGCATTTGTTAGCCCCTCCTATTGCGGCAAGAGGGCGCATTTGGGATAACGAAAGGGAATGGTGACAAAGTAAGCCCAGCCGGTTCCCAGTAACAACATACAGGGTGACATAGGCGGTCCATCCTATCACAGGTTGTGTGGGCAGTGAAAAAACTACAACCTTATTTCTATGGACGACATTTTACTGTGGTGACTGATCATAATCCTTTAAAGTGGCTGCAACACACCTCAGGGGAAAATGACCGTTTGTTGCGCTGGAGCCTTGCACTTCAAATTTATGACTTTGACATAATTCACAAGCAAGGAAAGGTCACAGCAATGCGGATGGACTGTCTCGGCAGGAAGAGCCGGATCCTCCAGGTCACCTCCGGTAACCCTAGGAGACTGCGGACAAGGAGCCAAATCGTTGGGACATGGCACCCTGGTTGTCGCATGGACAAGGGGGGGAGGAGTGTGACTGGATCACTTATAAATAACTTCTGGTATAAATTTATTTAAAGGAAATAGCGCAGGGCACTTATTTATATAATTGCACATGCACTTATTTTTGATATTGTGTATATTTTGGTAAGGGAAATATTTAATTTCTGAGACCAGGGGGATAAAATTCATTTTTTTTCTGTTTTAACCTTTCTAGAGGAAATGCCTTATTTCTGATGTATATATCTGATACAATAAGATGCAATTAGACTGTCATATGTCCACTGTGTCCAAATTAAGATGCAGGATATCACAGCAAGGTTTTAAGATATCACAGATAAGCGTAAATATTGTTAGCTTTGCAATGCATGTAAATCTATGTTTTGGTAAACAGGTTACATTCTGATTCTAAAAATAGCCTGTAAGGCTGTGTCGAAAACAGTATAAAAAGGAAGCCCTTGTAAACTGAAATGTATAATTCTGATGTTCCATCTGACCTGACCACTGATACCATTATTCAGTGGAACTGTCCTTGTCAGGACACTTGAGCAAAAAACATCACTCTGCTTCAAGACCCTGCTTGACAACTTCTTCAATATTGCTGTAATCCTGTGACCTACAGATTAGACCCTAAATCTAATCCGTCCTCCGGCTGTTTTTGAGGTTGGACCCAGCTTTCCAGTACCACCACTCTGCCGCTACTCAGCAGCTGGCTACTGTGATAGGCCAGGGGGATCCATCCACAGCACCTGATCCATAGTAAGCAGTCAGGGGTACCGGTCCAAGTGTACCAGCACGGGAGTACACTAGCAGCGACAGTTACCCAGAAGGAACGTGGTTCTGGGCGCCATAATGGAGCCCAGTGGTGGCAGCAGGCTCCTCCTACTGCGGCAGGAGGGACGTATTCGGAATAACGAAAGGGGACGGTGGCAAAGTAAGCCCAGCCGTTTCTCAGCAACAACAGTCAGGGTGACATAGGCAGTCCATCCTGTCACACTATCCACCCAGGATGTCTTTGTGGTGGAGTATGTGTTAAAGCTCAGAGATCGGTTAGAGAATGTCATGGGGCTCGCGCAAGCTAAGCTAGCGAAAGCACAGGCGAAACAGAAGACTTGGTATGACCAGGGTGCACGTGCCAGAGTGTTTAAGGTAGGGCAGAAGATCCTTGTTCTGATGACCACGCACTAGAACAAGTTATAGGCTGCCTGGGCTGGACCGTACACGGTCTCAAAACACCTGAGTGACATCACTTATGTGGTGTCATTTGATAGCGATGGTAGGCGGCAGCGGGCCTACCACGTAAATATGTTGAAGGCATACCACGAGCGTGTGGAGTCGGTAGCAGCGGTTTGTTGCTTACCGACTGAGGAACCAGGAAGTGATCCACTACCTGACCTCCTCGCGGATGCCAGAGAGGAAGGTGGTGTAGAGGAAGTGGGCTGGGATGAGCAGTTAAGTGCCTACAAGTGGGAGCAGCTTGAAACAGTGCTGTGGTTCTTTGCGACTTAGTTCAGTAGGAAACCCGGACGGACTTCCTTGGTGATGCACCATGTGGACACTGGTGAGCATAGGCCAGTTAGGCAACCTGCGTATAGGGTCTCACCAGAGACCAAGGAGAGTATATACAAGGAGGTACAGGAGATGCTTGAGCTAGGGGTGATCCAGCCATGGCATAGTCCATGGGCATCATCTGTTGTATTGGTTCCTAAGAAGGAGAAGACAACACGGTTTTGCGTAGATTACCGCCGGTTCAACGAGGTAAACAATGCTGACGCCTATCCCCTGCCCCACATTGACGCTCTGTTAGACGAGTTAGGTGGAGCAAAGTATACCTCAACCTCTGACTTGAGCAAGGGATACCACTGACCCCAGAGGCTCAAGAACGGTCGGCATACATAACCCCATTTGGCCTGTTCGAGTTATACATTGTTCTTCAATTTAAGCCAAGTGGGTTATGGGCAAGGATCAGTTGGGATAAAGGGGACGGGGCTGCATTCATTCCCCCTCCTTTTCTACAGCAATTAGATTAGACCTGATTAGGTGGTGGCTAGTTCTGGCTGAAAAAGCTTGTAAGGGGTTAATAATGGGAGTGTCACTTGGTCTTGGCCTTAATTAACCTGAGAATGTCCTCTTTGCCTCAGGTTGTATTCAGCAGACATCTTGGAGTCAGTTCAGAAACTCAGAGCTCGAGTCCATCTGAAGATGGTGTTATCCATCCTATCGGAGAGCACATGAGTGTTAGGAACTCCTCCAGCTGGTACTACAAAACCCGGAGTCTACTCCGAAAGCCAGGTGTTCACTGGAGCCCCTAGTGGTGGGGACAGACTTGGCCGCAGGCTGACAGAGGGTCGAGAGTTGTGTACTGGCTAAGGAGAACCCAGGGATGGAGTGTTATGGCGGACAGCAGCGTGGGGTTCAGGCAGGGTTGATGCCGGCAGCAGACAGCGTATCCACAGGACAAACCAAGGTCAGAGGTCACATGCACAGGTTCGGAATCCAGGGACAGGCGAAAGATCAGGGGCACTAGCAGAGAAGCACAATCCGGGTTCAGGCAATTGGTCAGGGTCAGAAGCACAGGTTCAAAGTCCAGGAACATGCAAGGGTCATACACGGGAAATCTATCTTAGGTTAGACACCAGGCACAGAGATTAAGTAGCAGGCAGCAGAACTGTAAACAGGACGGTATAACCGGCAGTGAGGCCTAGTCCTCACTGCCTTAAATAGTACAGATGGCCAATCAGGACACAGTCCAGAATGTGTCCTCAGCTGCAGAATGATGAACATGCAGAGCCTACAGCCAATGGGAATAGCAGAGTGCCAGCAGTAACCACGATCCCTAATCAGCCTTGATTGGCTGACTGAACCCAGCCTTAAACGGCTGGCCCTGTAATCCCCTGTGCGCACGCGCCCGGCTGTTTGACAGCTGACCAGGCGCGGCGCCAGAAGCTCCCCAGCTACAGGAAGTGACGTCCTGGTCGTCATAGCGACGGCCGGGACGCCCGGAAGAGCACTCACAGAGTCGCGGCGGTGACCGCGGCCGCCGCAACTAACATTGAGATGGTCTTCCTGCTCCTCCCGTCCTTCCTATGGCAGAACCTGGAGGAATCACTACAGACTATTCACCTATCAAAGCCGTTGACCTGGCTATACAATGTTAATAAATAGGCATGTTAAATCATTTCCTTACCTTGCGACAAGAAATTATAATTAATATGAAGAAAATACAATTTGCCACTTTCTGATGTAGCAGTCTTTTAACCTTCACTGGAAATACCAGTCGCTCTGTACCGTGAATTTTCCTAAAAATACTAGAAGGGGTTATAATGAGTTGCAGCCCATGGTGACCCCTTTCAGGATGTTTACCCACCTTTGCATGGTTTAGTGGTACTCCTTTGTGCTGCAGCCAACCACAAGCAGAAGCCAGCCCACTGTGGGCAATGACTGTTTACTAGTACCCAGGCCAAGCCACTGTGGGAACACAATCGGGCATTAAACAGAGTTTTCCTGATCCTCGGACAGTGCCAGTTCAGACATACGACTCACGTTGGACTAGTCAAGAACTGCTACTGAGGACTTGGTGCTGGGGTTGTCTTTCTTTCTATCTGAGGTGTTCCCTGGTTGGAACAGGTGAAAGAGCTCTCAGAGACCCGGTATCCCGAACGGGGGGACTTCTATAAGAGCAAATTTATGTATCAGTACATGTGACAGGATGGACCACCTATGCCACCCTGTCTGTTGTGTTGCTGGGGACAGGTTGGGCTTGCCTTGCCACCAACTCCTTTCTTTATCCCAAAAGTGCCCTCTAACCGCAGTAGGAAAGACTTAAGTTGCTGCCCCCACTGGACTTCTTTGCAGCATCCAGAACCACGTCCTTCTGGTTAACTCCGCTATCCCCTCTATATATATCACTGTCTGTTAGGAACCCCTCCAGCCTATACAACAAAACCCGGAGTCTGCTCTGAAGTCTGGTATTCACTGTTGCCCCTAGTAGTGGGGACAGACTTGGCTGCAGACAACAGAGGGTCGTGAGATGTGTACCGGTGAAGGAGAACCCAGGAAGAGAGTGCTATGGCAGACAGCAACGTGGGGTCCAGGCAAGGGTCAGCCGGCAGGAGACAAACGTTTCCCAGGAATAAACCAAGGTCAGGGGTCACAGGCACAGGTTCAGAGTCCAAGGACAGGCGTAAGATCGGGGTCACAGGCAGAGATTCAAGGTCCAGGTTTCAAGAAATAGGTCGGGGCCAGAAGCAGAGGTTCAAGGTCCAGAAACAGGCAAAGGTCATACACGGGAAGTCAATCACAGGTTAAACACCAATCACAGGAACAGAGTAGCATGCAGCAGAACTAGAACAGGACGCTATAACCGGCAGTGAGGCTCAGTCCTCACTGCCTTAAATAATACCAACAGCCAATCAGAACAAAGCCTAGATAGTAGCCCCAGAAGCTGACTAAGTAATGATGGCAGTAGGACCAATGAGAACTAGTGCGCCCAGGTTGCACTAATAACTAAGGCTGCAGCCTAATTAAAATCAGCCAAGGATGGCTGTATCTGAATAGCCCTGCGCGCGCGCCCGGCTGTTTGACAGCTGGCCGGGCGCGGCGGCAGGGAGCCTGAAGCGTCCCGGTTGTTGCCTAGGCAGCCGGGACGCTTCAGGACTACGATGGCGATCAGCGGAGGCTTTAGACCTGAGAGAGGCTTGACGAAGTGCGGAATGCACTTTCTTCCAAACGTACTTCAATCGAGATACAGCAGAAGGTGTCTTAGAACCTCCAATGGTAACGGCAGAAGAGAGAGAGTTCGATTTCGGGTGGAAACCAAGATTACAATTCCTACTTGTTGCTTTTTCGGAACCAGAGGAGCGTGGTCTCAGGCGGAAGTATAACCTGCAACTCTCCTTAAAGTTGCGGAAAACGGACCTGCTTCCTGAGAATCGATCAGGCAAATTCAACTTCGGCTCTGGAGATACGCCAGAGGAGGCTTGCTGAGGTTGCGGTTCTCTGGAGGCCTCTTCTTGCGCTGACAAACGCTGGGCCAATCCCTGGATCATTTGATACACGGTGTCAACATGGCCAGCCAGCACTTGAAATGGAGACGATTTGATTTTGCTTTCCTCCATTAAATTTTGTTTCCGGAATTTCTGTTTTGGCCGTTTATAATGTTAGGAACCCCTCCAGCCTATACAACAAAACCCGGAGTTTGCTCTGAAGTCTGGTATTCACTGTTGCCCCTAGTGGTGGGGACAGACTTGGCTGCAGACAACAGAGGGTCGTGAGATGTGTACCGGTGAAGGAGAACCCAGGAAGAGAGTGCTATGGCAGACAGCAACGTGGGGTCCAGGCAAGGGTGAGCCGGCAGCAGACAAACGTTTCCCAGGAATAAACCAAGGTCAGGGGTCACAGGCACAGGTTCAGAGTCCAAGGACAGGCATAAGATCGGGGTCACAGGCAGAGATTCAAGGTCCAGGTTTCAAGCAATAGGTCGGGGCCAGAAGCAGAGGTTCAAGGTCCAGAAACAGCAAAGGTCATACACGGGAAGTCAATCACAGGTTAAACACCAATCACAGGAACAGAGTAGCAGGCAGCAGAACTAGAACAGGACACTATAACCGGCAGTGAGGCTCAGTCCTCACTGCCTTAAATAATACCAACAGCCAATCAGAACAAAGCCTAGATAGTAGCCCCAGAAGCTGACTAAGTAATGATGGCAGTAGGACCAATGAGAACTAGTGCGCCCAGGTTGCGACCGGGACGTCACAAGCAATGCAGGAAGAGTCGTGGCAGCCGCGGGCACCGTCGCGACTGCTGACACTGTCTCTCTATATACATCACGGTCCCCTCTACTTTTCGCATAATCTCTTGCTTGGAGAAGGCATGAAGGTAATTTCTATAATAATGTCAGCAACTTTTAAACTTGGTCCTTTTATACCCAAGCCGCCCCCCTGTGACATAATGACAGTAGGTGTGCTGGTATGCTAATCTGTTTCACAACTATTTTATTGCTGCTTGCTAAAAAGCACTTCTAGTTATGAGTTCTAAAATATTACAACTCTCTTCTAAAACATAGCAGATGTGTGATAATAATTCCAGTAAACCAGGTATGATATTCTGTACATATGTATAGGAAACATGCTTATGTTATAGGGATTCTTTGGGAAAATATATTACATCTATAATTTATGGAGCTGGGATCTATTGATGACACATTTCATGTGGCTGGTTCCACTGGTTACAAATATGTATAGCGAACTCCCCAAATATGGATTATTGTTTTGTTGTATGTTTCCTTATAGAGACTATACCTGAATTTGGAGGGACAACGACTATTGTCCTTCATAGCCAAGTAAATACCTCAGTGTTTTAGTATCTGTGGGCCACACAATAAATGAAATGATTGACTGGCTGTTAGTGACACAGACATATCTGAATAAACAATCAAGTTAAGGTAAAAAAAGCAGGTTATGGCGCATATAGTGATGTATATAGAGGGGACAGTGATGTATATAGAGGGATAGTGATGTATATAGAGGAGGACAGTGATGTATATAGAGGGGACAGTGATGTATATAGAGGGGACAGTGATGTATATAGAGGGGACAGTGATGTATATAGAGGAGGACAGTGGTGTATATAGAGGGGACAGTGATGTATATAGAGGGATAGTGATGTATATAGAGGGACAGTGATGTATATAGAGGGATAGTGGTGTATATAGAGGGACAGTGATGTATATAGAGGGGACAGTGATGTATATAGAGGGGGCAGTGATGTATATAGAGAGACAGTGATGTATATAGAGGGGACAGTGATGTATATAGAGGGGACAGTGATGTATATAGAGGGACAGTGATGTATATAGAGGGACAGTGATGTATATAGAGGGACAGTAATGTATACAGAGGGACAGTGATGTATATAGAGGGACAGTGATGTATATAGAGGAGGACAGTGATGTATATAGAGGGGACAGTGATGTATATAGAGGGATAGTGATGTATATAGAGGGACAGAGATGTATATAGAGGGGGCAGTGATGTATATAGAGGGACAGTGATGTATATAGAGGGGGACAGTGATGTATATAGAGGGGGGCAGTGATGTATATAGAGGGATAGTGATGTATATAGAGGGGACAGTGATGTATATAGAGGGATAGTGATGTATATAGAGGGGACAGTGATGTATATAGAGGGACAGTGATGTATATAGAGGGACAGTGATGTATATAGAGGGGACAGTGATGTATATAGAGGGGGACAGTGATGTATATAGAGGGGACAGTGATGTATATAGAGGGACAGTGATGTATATAGAGGGACAGTGATTTATATAGAGGGATAGTGATGTATATAGAGGGACAGTGATGTATATAGAGGGGGCAGTGATGTATATAGAGGGACAGTGGTGTATATAGAGGGGACAGTGATGTATATAGAGGGGGACAGTGATGTATATAGAGGGGACAGTGATGTATATAGAGGGACAGTGATGTATACAGAGGGGACAGTGATGTATATAGAGGGGACAGTGATGTATATAGAGGGGGGCAGTGATGTATATAGAGGGACAGTGGTGTATATAGAGGGGACAGTGATGTATATAGAGGGGGACAGTGATGTATATAGAGGGGACAGTGATGTATATAGAGGGACAGTGATGTATATAGAGGGACAGTAATGTATACAGAGGGACAGTGATGTATATAGAGGGACAGTGATGTATATAGAGGAGGACAGTGATGTATATAGAGGGGACAGTGATGTATATAGAGGGGACAGTGATGTATATAGAGGGGGCAGTGATGTATATAGAGGGACAGTGATGTATATAGAGGGGACAGTGATGTATATAGAGGGGGACAGTGATGTATATAGAGGGGACAGTGATGTATATAGAGGGACAGTGATGTATATAGAGGGACAGTGATGTATATAGAGGGATAGTGATGTATATAGAGGGACAGTGATGTATATAGAGGGGGCAGTGATGTATATAGAGGGACAGTGGTGTATATAGAGGGGACAGTGATGTATATAGAGGGGGACAGTGATGTATATAGAGGGGACAGTGATGTATATAGAGGGACAGTGATGTATATAGAGGGACAGTGATGTATACAGAGGGGACAGTGATGTATATAGAGGGGACAGTGATGTATATAGAGGGGGGCAGTGATGTATATAGAGGGACAGTGGTGTATATAGAGGGGACAGTGATGTATATAGAGGGGGACAGTGATGTATATAGAGGGGACAGTGATGTATATAGAGGGACAGTGATGTATATAGAGGGACAGTGATGTATATAGAGGGACAGTAATGTATACAGAGGGACAGTGATGTATATAGAGGGACAGTGATGTATATAGAGGAGGACAGTGATGTATATAGAGGGGACAGTGATGTATATAGAGGGACAGAGATGTATATAGAGGAGGACAGTGATGTATATAGAGGGACAGTGGTGTATACAGAGGGACAGTGATGTATATAGAGGAGGACAGTGATGTATATAGAGGGACAGTGATGTATATAGAGGAGGACAGTGATGTATATAGAGGGACAGTGATGTATATAGAGGGGACAGTGATGTATACAGAGTGGACAGTAATGTATATATAGGGATAGTGATGTATACAGAGGGACAGTGATGTATACAGAGGGACAGTGATGTATATAGAGGGACAGTGATGTATATAGAGGGACAGTGATGTATATAGAGGGGACAGTGAAGTATATAGAGGGACAGTGATGTATATAGAGGGACAGTGATGTATATAGAGGAGGACAGTGATGTATATAGAGGAGGACAGTGATGTATATAGAGGGACAGTAATGTATACAGAGGGACAGTGATGTATATAGAGGGACAGTGATGTATATAGAGGGGACAGTGATGTATATAGAGGGACAGTAATGTATACAGAGGGACAGTGATGTATATAGAGGGACAGTGATGTATATAGAGGAGGACAGTGATGTATATAGAGGGACAGTGATGTATATAGAGGGACAGTGATGTATATAGAGGAGGACAGTGATGTATATAGAGGGGACAGTGATGTATATAGAGGGACAGAGATGTATATAGAGGAGGACAGTGATGTATATAGAGGGACAGTGGTGTATATAGAGGGACAGTGATGTATATAGAGGGACAGTGATGTATATAGAGGGGACAGTGATGTATATAGAGGGGGCAGTGATGTATATAGAGGGACAGAGATGTATATTGAGGAGGACAGTGATGTATATAGAGGGACAGTGGTGTATATAGAGGGATAGTGATGTATATAGAGGGACAGTAATGTATACAGAGGGACAGTAATGTATACAGAGGGACAGTGATGTATATAGAGGGACAGTGATGTATATAGAGGGACAGTGATGTATATAGAGGGACAGAGATGTATATAGAGGAGGACAGTGATGTATATAGAGGGACAGTGATGTATATAGAGGGGGACAGTGATGTATATAGAGGAGGACAGTGGTGTATATAAAGGGGACAGTGATGTATATAGAGGGGGACAGTGATGTATATAGAGGGGACAGTGATGTATATAGAGGGACAGTGATGTATATAGAGGGGACAGTGATGTATACAGAGGGGACAGTGATGTATATAGAGGGACAGTGATGTATATAGAGGGGACAGTGAGGTATATAGAGGTGGACAGTGATGTATATAGAGGGGACAGTGATGTATATAGAGGGACAGTGATGTATATAGAGGGGACAGTGATGTATATAGAGGAGGACAGTGGTGTATATAGAGAGGGACAGTGATGTATATAGAGGGGGACAGTGATGTATACAGAGGGGATAGTGATGTATATATAGGGATAGTGATGTATATAGAGGCGGCAGTGATGTATATAGAGGGGACAGTGATGTATATAGAGGAGGCAGTGATGTATATAGAGGGATAGTGATGTATATAGAGGGGGCAGTGATGTATATAGAGGGATAGTGATGTATATAGAGGGGACAGTGAGGTATATAGAGGGGACAGTGATGTATATAGAGGGGACAGTGAGGTATATAGAGGGATAGTGATGTATATAGAGGGATAGTGATGTATATAGAGGGGGCAGTGATGTATATAGAGGGATAGTGATGTATATAGAGGGGGGCAGTGATGTATATAGAGGGGGTAGTGATGTATATAGAGGGACAGTGATGTATATAGAGGGGACAGTGATGTATATAGAGGGGACAGTGAGGTATATAGAGGGATAGTGATGTATATAGAGGGGACAGTGAGGTATATAGAGGGATAGTGAGGTATATAGAGGGACAGTGATTTATATAGAGGGATAGTGATGTATATAGAGGGATAGTGATTTATATAGAGGGATAGTGATGTATATAGAGGGATAGTGATGTATATAGAGGGACAGTGATTTATATAGAGGGATAGTGATGTATATAGAGGGGGCAGTGATGTATATAGAGGGGACAGTGATGTATACAGAGGGACAGTGATGTATATAGAGGGGACAGTGATGTATACAGAGGGACAGTGATGTATACAGAGGGGACAGTGATGTATATAGAGGGGGCAGTGATGTATATAGAGGGGACAGTGATGTATATAGAGGGGACAGTGATGTATATAGAGGGATAGTGATGTATATAGAGGGACAGTGATTTATATAGAGGGATAGTGATGTATATAGAGGGGACAGTGATGTATATAGAGGAGACAGTAATGTATACAGAGGGACAGTGATGTATATAGAGGGGGCAGTGATGTATATAGAGGGACAGTGATGTATATAGAGGGTCCAGGGGGTAGGGGATCTGCACACACACATAGGCTGGCTGCAGCCTGTGACATCTCTGTACCTGTAGCTACATGCATGTAACATGTATGAGGGACTAGGGAGTCACCCTGTATCACTATCACCCATAGATGAGGACACAGCAGCCAGACTGACACTGCTCCCAGCCAATCAGCAGCCGTGTGTTTACAGCCCGCCCCTATGATGTCATGCAGGAGGGGGGGAGGCAGATGAGGAAAGTTCAGGGGGGAGACTGGAGCCCATTGTACAACAATGAGGCTGAGGCTGCAGGGAGGAGGCTCCGGGTACCTGGGACAGCTCCTGGTGGTGACTGCAGCCTGCCTGGCCGGTGAGCTCTATTATAGGGGGGTCTTATTATAGGGGGGGTACTATACATATTATTATTATAGGGTGACAGGCTGGGGGAGGGGTACTATACATATTATTATTATTATTATTATAGGGTAACAGGCTGGGGGAGGGGTACTATACATATTATTATTATTATTATTATAGGGTGACAGACTGGGGGAGGGGTACTATACATATTATTATTATTATTATAGGGTGACAGGCTGGGGGAGGGGTACTATACATATTATTATTATTATAGGGTGACAGGCTGGGGGAGGGGTACTATACATATTATTATTATTATTATAGGGTGACAGGCTGCGGGAGGGGTACTATACATATTATTATAGGGTGACAGGTTGGGGGAGGGGCACTATACATATTATTATATGGTGACAGGCTGGGGGAGGGGTACTATACATATTATTATTATTATTATAGGGTGACAGGCTGGGGGAGGGGTACTATACATATTATTATTATTATTATAGGGTGACAGGCTGGGGGAGGGGTACTATACATATTATTATTATATGGTGACAGGCTGGGGGAGGGGCACTATACATATTATTATAGGGTGACAGGCTGGGGGAGGGGTACTATACATATTATTATATGGTGACAGGCTGGGGGAGGGGTACTATACATATTATTATAGGGTGACAGGCTGGGGGAGGGGTACTATACACATTATTATAGGGTGACAGGCTGGGGGAGGGGTACTATACATATTATTATAGGGTGACAGGCTGGGGGAGGGGTACTATACATATTATTATTATAGGGTGACAGGCTGGGGGAGGGGTACTATACATATTATTATTATAGGGTGACAGGCTGGGGGAGGGGTACTATACATATTATTATTATAGGGTGACAGGCTGGGGGAGGGGTACTATACATATTATTATATGGTGACAGGCTGGGGGAGGGGCACTATACATATTATTATAGGGTGACAGGCTAGGGGAGGGGTACTATAAATATTATTATAGGGTGACAGGCTGGGGGAGGGGTACTATACATATTATTATAGGGTGACAGGCTGGGGGAGGGGTACTATACATATTATTATTATTATAGGGTGACAGGCTGGGGGAGGGGCACTATACATATTATTATTATTATAGGGTGACAGGCTGGGGGAGGGGTACTATACATATTATTATTATTATAGGGTGACAGGCTGGGGGAGGGGTACTATACATATTATTATTATTATAGGGTGACAGGCTGGGGGAGGGGTACTATACATATTATTATTATAGGGTGACAGGCTGGGGGAGGGGTACTATACATATTATTATAGGGTGACAGGCTGGGGGAGGGGTACTATACATATTATTATTATAGGGTGACAGGCTGGGGGAGGGGTACTATACATATTATTATTATTATAGGGTGACAGGCTGGGGGAGGGGTACTATACATATTATTATTATAGGGTGACAGGCTGGGGGAGGGGTACTATACATATTATTATAGGGTGACAGGCTGGGGGAGGGGTCCTATACATATTATTATAGGGTGACAGGCTGGGGGAGGGGTACTATACATATTATTATTATAGGGTGACAGGCTGGGGGAGGGGTACTATACATATTATTATTATTATAGGGTGACAGGCTGGGGGAGGGGTACTATACATATTATTATAGGGTGACAGGCTGGGGGAGGGGGTACTATACATATTATTATAGGGTGACAGGCTGGGGGAGGGGTACTATACATATTATTATAGGGTGACAGGCTGGGGGAGGGGTACTATACATATTATTATAGGGTGACAGGCTGGGGGAGGGGTACTATACATATTATTATTATTATTATAGGGTGACAGGCTGGGGGAGGGGCACTATACATATTATTATTATAGGGTGACAGGCTGGGGGAGGGGTACTATACATATTATTATTATAGGGTGACAGGCTGGGGGAGGGGTACTATACATATTATTATAGGGTGACAGGCTGGGGGAGGGGTACTATACATATTATTATTATTATTATAGGGTGACAGGCTGGGGGAGTGGCACTATACATATTATTATTATAGGGTGACAGGCTGGGGGAGGGGTACTATACATATTATTATTATTATTATAGGGTGACAGGCTGGGGGAGGGGTACTATACATATTATTATTATAGGGTGACAGGCTGCGGGAGGGGTACTATACATATTATTATTATAGGGTGACAGGCTGCGGGAGGGGTACTATACATATTATTATTATAGGGTGACAGGCTGGGGGAGGGGTACTATACACATTATTATTATAGGGTGACAGGCTGGGGAGGGGTACTATACATATTATTATTATTATAGGGTGACAGGCTGGGGGAGGGGTACTATACATATTATTATAGGGTGACAGGCTGGGGGAGGGGGTACTATACATATTATTATAGGGTGACAGGCTGCGGGAGGGGTACTATACATATTATTATAGGGTGACAGGTTGGGGGAGGGGCACTATACATATTATTATATGGTGACAGGCTGGGGAGGGGTACTATACATATTATTATAGGGTGACAGGCTGGGGGAGGGGTACTATACATATTATTATTATAGGGTGACAGGCTGGGGAGGGGTACTATACATATTATTATTATATGGTGACAGGCTGGGGGAGGGGCACTATACATATTATTATAGGGTGACAGGCTGGGGGAGGGGTACTATACATATTATTATATGGTGACAGGCTGGGGGAGGGGTACTATACATATTATTATTATTATTATTATAGGGTGACAGACTGGGGGAGGGGTACTATACATATTATTATTATTATTATAGGGTGACAGGCTGGGGGAGGGGTACTATACATATTATTATTATTATAGGGTGACAGGCTGGGGGAGGGGTACTATACATATTATTATAGGGTGACAGGCTGGGGGAGGGGTACTATACACATTATTATTATAGGGTGACAGGCTGCGGGAGGGGTACTATACATATTATTATAGGGTGACAGGTTGGGGGAGGGGCACTATACATATTATTATATGGTGACAGGCTGGGGGAGGGGTACTATACATATTATTATAGGGTGACAGGCTGGGGGAGGGGTACTATACATATTATTATTATAGGGTGACAGGCTGGGGAGGGGTACTATACATATTATTATTATATGGTGACAGGCTGGGGGAGGGGTACTATACATATTATTATATGGTGACAGGCTGGGGGAGGGGTACTATACATATTATTATAGGGTGACAGGCTGGGGGAGGGGTACTATACATATTATTATTATAGGGTGACAGGCTGGGGGAGGGGTACTATACATATTATTATTATAGGGTGACAGGCTGGGGGAGGGGTACTATACATATTATTATAGGGTGACAGGCTGGGGGAGGGGCACTATACATATTATTATAGGGTGACAGGCTGGGGAAGGGGTACTATACATATTATTATATGGTGACAGGCTGGGGGAGGGGTACTATACATATTATTATAGGGTGACAGGCTGGGGGAGGGGTACTATACATATTATTATTATAGGGTGACAGGCTGGGGGAGGGGTACTATACATATTATTATTATAGGGTGACAGGCTGGGGGAGGGGGTACTATACATATTATTATATGGTGACAGGCTGGGGGAGGGGTACTATACATATTATTATATGGTGACAGGCTGGGGGAGGGGCACTATACATATTATTATAGGGTGACAGGCTAGGGGAGGGGTACTATAAATATTATTATAGGGTGACAGGCTGGGGGAGGGGTACTATACATATTATTATAGGGTGACAGGCTGGGGGAGGGGTACTATACATATTATTATTATTATAGGGTGACAGGCTGGAGGAGGGGCACTATACATATTATTATTATTATAGGGTGACAGGCTGGGGGAGGGGTACTATACATATTATTATTATTATAGGGTGACAGGCTGGGGGAGGGGCACTATACATATTATTATTATTATAGGGTGACAGGCTGGGGGAGGGGTACTATACATATTATTATTATTATAGGGTGACAGGCTGGGGGAGGGGTACTATACATATTATTATTATTATATGGTGACAGGCTGGGGGAGGGGTACTATACATATTATTATTATAGGGTGACAGGCTGGGGGAGGGGTACTATACATATTATTATAGGGTGACAGGCTGGGGGAGGGGTCCTATACATATTATTATAGGGTGACAGGCTGGGGGAGGGGTACTATACATATTATTATTATAGGGTGACAGGCAGGGGGAGGGGTACTATACATATTATTATTATTATAGGGTGACAGGCTGGGGGAGGGGTACTATACATATTATTATAGGGTGACAGGCTGGGGGAGGGGGTACTATACATATTATTATAGGGTGACAGGCTGGGGGAGGGGTACTATACATATTATTATAGGGTGACAGGCTGGGGGAGTGGTACTATACATATTATTATAGGGTGACAGGCTGGGGGAGGGGTACTATACATATTATTATTATTATAGGGTGACAGGCTGGGGGAGGGGCACTATACATATTATTATTATAGGGTGACAGGCTGGGGGAGGGGTACTATACATATTATTATTATTATTATAGGGTGACAGGCTGCGGGAGGGGTACTATACATATTATTATTATAGGGTGACAGGCTGCGGGAGGGGTACTATACATATTATTATTATAGGGTGACAGGCTGGGGGAGGGGTACTATACACATTATTATTATAGGGTGACAGGCTGGGGAGGGGTACTATACATATTATTATTATAGGGTGACAGGCTGGGGGAGGGGTACTATACATATTATTATAGGGTGACAGGCTGGGGGAGGGGTACTATACATATTATTATTATAGGGTGACAGGCTGGGGGAGGGGGTACTATACATATTATTATAGGGTGACAGGCTGGGGGGAGGGGGTACTATACATATTATTATAGGGTGACAGGCTGGGGGAGGGGTACTATACATATTATTATATGGTGACAAGCTGGGGGAGGGGCACTATACATATTATTATAGGGTGACAGGCTAGGGGAGGGGTACTATAAATATTATTATAGGGTGACAGGCTGGGGGAGGGGTACTATACATATTATTATAGGGTGACAGGCTGGGGGAGGGGTACTATACATATTATTATTATTATAGGGTGACAGGCTGGGGGAGGGGCACTATACATATTATTATTATTATAGGGTGACAGGCTGGGGGAGGGGTACTATACATATTATTATTATTATAGGGTGACAGGCTGGGGGAGGGGTACTATACATATTATTATTATTATAGGGTGACAGGCTGGGGGAGGGGTACTATACATATTATTATTATAGGGTGACAGGCTGGGGGAGGGGTACTATACATATTATTATAGGGTGACAGGCTGGGGGAGGGGTCCTATACATATTATTATAGGGTGACAGGCTGGGGGAGGGGTACTATACATATTATTATTATAGGGTGACAGGCTGGGGGAGGGGTACTATACATATTATTATAGGGTGACAGGCTGGGGGAGGGGTACTATACATATTATTATAGGGTGACAGGCTGGGGGAGGGGTACTATACATATTATTATTATTATAGGGTGACAGGCTGGGGGAGGGGCACTATACATATTATTATTATAGGGTGACAGGCTGGGGGAGGGGTACTATACATATTATTATTATAGGGTGACAGGCTGGGGGAGGGGTACTATACATATTATTATAGGGTGACAGGCTGGGGGAGGGGTACTATACATATTATTATTATTATTATAGGGTGACAGGCTGGGGGAAGGGCACTATACATATTATTATTATAGGGTGACAGGCTGGGGGAGGGGTACTATACATATTATTATTATTATTATAGGGTGACAGGCTGCGGGAGGGGTACTATACATATTATTATTATAGGGTGACAGGCTGCGGGAGGGGTACTATACATATTATTATTATAGGGTGACAGGCTGGGGGGAGGGGTACTATACACATTATTATTATAGGGTGACAGGCTGGGGAGGGGTACTATACATATTATTATTATAGGGTGACAGGCTGGGGGAGGGGTACTATACATATTATTATAGGGTGACAGGCTGGGGGAGGGGTACTATACATATTATTATTATAGGGTGACAGGCTGGGGGAGGGGGGTACTATACATATTATTATAGGGTGACAGGCTGGGGGAGGGGGTACTATACATATTATTATAGGGTGACAGGCTGGGGGAGGGGTACTATACATATTATTATTATAGGGTGACAGGCTGGGGGAGGGGTACTATACATATTATTATTATAGGGTGACAGGCTGGGGGAGGGGTACTATACATATTATTATAGGGTGATAGGCTGGGGGAGGGGTACTATACATATTATTATAGGGTGATAGGCTGGGGGAGGGGTACTATACATATTATTATTATAGGGTGACAGGCTGCGGGAGGGGTACTATACATATTATTATTATAGGGTGACAGGCTGGGGGAGGGGTACTATACACATTATTATTATAGGGTGACAGGCTGGGGGAGGGGTACTATACATATTATTATAGGGTGACAGGCTGGGGGAGGGGTACTATACACATTATTATTATAGGGTGACAGGCTGGGGGAGGGGTACTATACATATTATTATAGGTTAACTGGCTGGGGGAGGGGTACTATACATTTTATTATAGGTTAACTGGCTGGGGCGAAGGGGTTCTATATATATTATTATAGGGTGTCAGGCTGGGGGGCGGGGTCCTGTATATTATTATTATAGGGTGAAAGGCTGGAGGAGGGGTACTATACATATTATTATTATAGGGTGAAAGGCCAGGCGAGAGGGTCCTATAAATGTCATTATTATAGAGTGAGGGGGATTTTTACTATTAATGAAATTGTGGGTCCTACCTAAACATGACCTGATCACTGGACTTGAACATGTTACATTTCTTATACACTGTACACAGACAAATGACACTATACCACCAACATGACCTGACCTTGGCTTGTTAGGCTCTGAGCCAGGATTTGGTGAGCGCTTATGACTGGCTTATTGAGCTACTGGGACAGATTTTCATAGGGCCTGTGTATTGGTTCTGTGGGTTTAGAGAACATGTTTGATTTGCTCTGGAAATGGGTTTGTTGGACTCAGAGGGCAGGCTTGGTGTGCTCTGAGGATAGGCTAGGTTGGCTGTTTGGTGAATGCAGAAAATAAGTCTTTGTGGTTTTGTTTGCTCTGAAAATATCTGATGGGCTCTGTGAATCGACTTTTTGGGCAGGTTTTAGGACAGGTTTGTTGGGCTCTATGGATAGGTTGGATGGGTTTTGCAGATCGTTTTGGGTGGATTCAGTGAACAGGTTTGATCGGTAAGCTCAAAGAATAGCTTATTGCGATTTGAAGAGAGGGTTGATGGGTCTCGGGACGTATGTAGGGCATTAAAGATGAGCTTGGTGGATTGTGAGGGTAGGTTCAGTGGGATTTAATATCAGGGTTGATAGGCTCTGAGGACAGGTTTTGAGGGCACTAAGATGGGTCTGGTTTGATTTAAAGTCAGGTTTTGAGGGCTCTGAAGATGGGTTTGCTGACATTTGAAGGCAGGTATAGAGGACTCTGACCATGCATATGATAGCCTCTGATTATAGCTTTGTGTGATGTGAAAACAGGGGTCTCAGGACAGGTATAGTGGGCTTCGAGGATGGGTTTTGTGGGCTCTGGTTGAGCACTGATAGCTGGTTTGGCTAGTTTTAAGGATGGTTTAAGAGTCATTTATAAACATGCAGAAGACCTGAGTAAATGCTGATTCCTCCTCTTGTGAGATAATGTACCTATGTTTGTGTGAGATGGTAAGTAGACATCTTAGTGTGTTGCCCTTCTTAGGGGAGGAGCACAGGGCATTTATTGCTGAATGCGGCTTCTTTGCAGTTTGGTTCCTAATATTGCTCTTATATACAGAAATTTCAATTCATGTTGTGAAATGAGATATTAAAATCAATTTAAACAGGTGGAGTTTGCGTATTTAGGTGGAGGAAATTGGGTGCTGGCCAACACTTTCATGGGTCACTTTCTGAGACTTTCACTGCATTTTGGTTAGCACTTCTGCCTCACAGCACTGGGGTCATGAGTTCGATTCCCGACCATGGCCTTATCTGTGATGAGTTTGTGTTTGTGTGTGTTTCCTCCGGGTGCTCTGGTTTCCTCCCACACTCCAAAAACATACTGGTAGGTTAATTGCTATCAAAAATTTACCCTAGTCTCTGTTTGTCTGTGTGTGTGTGTGTATATTAGGGATTTTAGACTGTAAGCTCCAATGGGGCAGGGACTAATGTGAGTGAGTTCTCAAATAAATGATGATGGTGATGGTGATGATGATGATTAATGGAAATGTGTCACATGGCATGAAGGCAATCCCGGGGTGGATAAAATAATACAGTTTAGGAGCTAATAATTCAGATCTAAAAGCTTGCGAGATCTGTTCAAGTGGACGCCAGGCAGCCATGTTGTGTCTTAAACCAATTTACAGCAAGCTGTGACATCACTGAGACGCTGCCTGATTAATATTCATGAACCATACAGTCATGTGGTAATTCTCATGCCCACAGAATGGTACCCTTCACTGTGTAGGTGCCAGGGGCGGTAACACCTGTTATTATATTGGAGCATTGGCCAACTGGCTCCTGAAGTTAGACAGATGAGCAGGAGCTTAGGAGAATATGTAAAACTTGTGATTAATTGAGTGGTCCAGAAATGATAATAAATAGGACGTTTTTTTTATGCCGTCATGTTCATTAAGACAATGCCACATAGAAGATTTATTTATTTGTTTTTTTAAAGGGCAAATTAAATATCTTTTTAATCATGCATCTGATGTGTCATTCTTTTTAGCTGTCCTAAAAATCGTTATCTCCTTTTTTTAAATTCTCTATGGTTGGCAGACAAAATTGTCTGGTAGACAGTCCGTGTGCTAGCACAGGCTCACAGCTCTCAGTATGTCATGTGATATCAGAGAGAGGAGTAAGAGAATGTCACAGTGCAGACTGAGCTCAGAGGGTGTTCCACAGCCTCTCTGCATTATGTGACTGTGGTTGCCCTGGTAGTCAAGATCCATAAATCATTGATAGTGGCCTGAGGATGAAAACCAGGGAAAGTGGTAAATATGACGTTCTTCTTATAGCCTGATTTGCTTGATGGGATTGCTGTGGTAATTGTCAGCTGGTGGCACAGAGCGCCTGCAGGGACGCAGCGCATGGATCAGACAGATCGGCACTTGTTATGTGTATGTAGAAGACTTCTGAGATGGACTGTAAGTGATCCAGTGATCTTGTTTCTTCGCAGATGGTCTGTTTGTTACAGATTACTTCACTCGGACCCCGCGGAAGCTGAATCCGTTCCGCTCGGTGGGCAGCGTTGAACTGTTCCACTTCCGCATCCCAGAGGACACCGTCATTGCTGTGTGGAATCTGATCACTTTCAAGGAGCAAGGGGGCACCTTTGGCGACAACTGCCCTGATCGCAGCGTCACAGTGTATGTATGTAGATGGGGTGAGGGCAGATCTACACCTTTATTATGTGCTCTCAGGGCACCACAGATGGTACCCCCAGAAATCATTCATTCAGAATACGTCATTTCCCAGTGACTGTGGTTCTGGTGTTGGGAGAAAGAGATGCCCATAGCTGTCGCCCCATAGCTGTCGCCCTATAGCTCTCGCCCCATAGCTGTCACCCCATAGCTCTCGCTCCATAGCTCTCGCTCCATAGCTGTCGCCCCATAGCTGCCACCCCATATATGTCACCCCATAGCTGTCACCCCATAGCTCTCGCCCCATAGCTGTCGCTCCCTAGCTGTCACCCTATAGCTCTCGCCCCATAGCTGTCGCCCCATAGCTGCCACCCCATAGCTGTCACCCCATAGCTGTCGCCCCATAGCTGTCACCCCATAGCTGTCACCCCATAGCTGTCGCTCCATAGCGGTCACCCCATAGCTGTCACCCCATAGCGGTCACCCCATAGCTGTCACCCCATAGCGGTCACCCCATATCGGTCACCCCCATAGCGGTCACCCCATAGCTGTCACCCCATAGCTGTCACCCCATAGCTGTCGCTCTATAGCTGTCACCCCATAGCTCTCGCCCCATAGCTGTCACCCCATAGCTGTCACCCCATAGCTGTCACCCCATAGCTCTCGCCCCATAGCTGTCACCCCATAGCTCTCGCCCCATAGCTGTCACCCCATAGCTGTCACCCCATAGCTGTCATCCCATAGCTGTCGCTCCATAGCGGTCACCCCATAGCTGTCGCTCCATAGCTGTCGCTCCATAGCGGTCACCCCATAGCTGTCACCCCATAGCTGTCACCCCATAGCTCTCGCCCCATAGCTGTCACCCCATAGCTGTCACCCCATAGCTCTCGCCCCATAGCTGTCGCCCCATAGCTGTCGCTCCATAGCTGTCACCCCATAGCTGTCACCCCATAGCGGTCACCCCATAGCTGTCGCCCCATAGCTGTCACCCCATAGCTGTCGCCCCATAGCTGTCGCTCCATAGCTGTCAACCCATAGCTGTCATCCCATAGCTGTCATCCCATAGCGGTCACCCCATAGCTGTCACCCCATAGCTGTCGCTCCATAGCTGTCACCCCATAGCTGTCGCTCCATAGCTGTCACCCCATAGCTGTCACCCCATAGCTTCACCCCATAGCTTGCGCTCTATAGCTGTCACCCCATAGCTCTCGCCCATAGCTGTCACCCCATAGCTGTCACCGCTCGTCACCCCATAGCTCTCGACCCATAGCTGTCACCCCATAGCTGTCACCCCATAGCTCTCGCCCCATAGCTGTCGCTCCATAGCTGTCACCACCATAGCGGGTCACCCCATAGCTGCTCGCCCCATAGCTGTTGCTCCATAGCTGTCACCCCATAGCTGTCATCCCATAGCGGTCACCCATAGCTGTCGCCCCATAGCTGTCGCTCCATAGCTGTCACCCCATAGCTGTCGCTCCATAGCTGTCGCTCCATAGCGGTCACCCCCATAGCTGTCACCCCATAGCTGTTCAGACCATAGCTGTCACCTCCATAGCGGTCACCCCATAGCTGTCACCCCATAGCTGTTGCTCCATAGCTGTTACCCCCATAGCGGTCACCCCATAGCTGTCACCCCATAGCTCTCGCCCCATAGCTGTTACCCCATAGCGGTCACCCCATAGCTGTCACCCCATAGCTGTCGCTCCATAGCGGTCACTCCCATAGCTGTCACCCCATAGCTGTCACCACATAGCTGTCACCCCATAGCGGTCACCCCATAGCGGTCACCCCATAGCTGTCACCCCATAGCTGTCACCCCATAGCTGTCGCTCCATAGCTGTCACCCCATAGCTGTCGCTCCATAGCTGTCACCCCCATAGCTTGTCACCCATAGCTGTCATCCCATAGCTCTCGCCCCATAGCTCTCGCCCTATAACAGTGGTGGCTGCTAGTTGTAGTATGGACTGAGTGAAGGTCTCGGTGGTCCCGGTTATCAGTCTCTATAACAGGCGTATGGACAGGAATTCCGTACTATTATATTATTATACCAACATCTCCCTTGATCCACCCCATTCACCCCCATCTCCGCTCTCTGCTGCCCCCCGTAGTACGGAGGACACGTGACAGCTGATAACGACCAGCAGTCAATTATCTCATCTTTACCAGTCTTTGTCTTGTGTAACTTGTGTGTCTGAAGCTGCCGCTTTCTGTCCTCTCTCTAGTTACTTCCGACCTGGAGCGCCCCCCGTCATTAACCCTCTTAGTGCCCACTTCCCTCGGGACACAGCTGTACCAGGATCGTTTACACTCACACTCACCTGGACCCTGCCCAACAGAACCACTGGGGTCTTCAATATCACCAGCCCACTGCCCGGAGACTGGTTCCTGGCTGCTCACCTGCCCAAGGATGAGGGCAAGATCACCATCAAGGTCATAGCGAGTAACATCTCTCCTGCGCTCTCTCTGTCTGCTACTGAGCTGTCTCTCTGCTACTGAGCTGTCTCTCTCTGCTACTGAGCTGTCTCTCTGCTAGCTAGAGCTGTCTCTCTCTGCTACTGAGCTGTCTCTCTCTGCTACTGAGCTGTCTCTCTCTCTCTCTCTCTGTTGCTGAGCTGTCTCTCTCTGTTACTGAGCTGTCTCTCTCTGCTACTGAGCTGTCTCTGTCTGCTACTGAGCTGTCTCTCTGCTACTGAGCTGTCTCTCTGTCTGTTACTGAGCTGTCTCTCTGCTACTGAGCTGTCTCTCTGTCTGTTACTGAGCTGTCTCTCTCTGCTACTGAGCTGTCTCTCTGCTACTGAGCTGTCTCTCTCTGCTACTGAGCTGTCTCTCTGTCTGTTACTGAGCTGTCTCTCTGCTACTGAGCTGTCTCTCTCTGCTACTGAGCTGTCTCTCTCTGCTACTGAGCTGTCTCTCTGTCTGCTACTGACCTGTCTCTCTGCTACTGAGCTGTCTCTCTCTGCTACTGAGCTGTCTCTCTCTGCTACTGAGCTGTCTCTCTCTGCTACTGAGCTGTCTCTCTGTCTGTTACTGAGCTGTCTCTCTGCTACTGAGCTGTCTCTCTCTGCTACTGAGCTGTCTCTCTGTCTGTTACTGAGCTGTCTCTCTGCTACTGAGCTGTCTCTCTCTGCTACTGAGCTGTCTCTCTCTGCTACTGAGCTGTCTCTCTGTCTGTTACTGAGCTGTCTCTCTGCTACTGAGCTGTCTCTCTCTGCTACTGAGCTGTCTCTCTCTGCTACTGAGCTGTCTCTCTGTCTGTTACTGAGCTGTCTCTCTGCTACTGAGCTGTCTCTCTCTGCTACTGAGCTGTCTCTCTGTTACTGAGCTGTCTCTCTCTGCTACTGAGCTGTCTCTCTCTCTTACTGAGCTGTCTCTCTCTGCTACTGAGCTGTCTCTCTGCTACTGAGCTGTCTCTCTCTGCTACTGAGCTGTCTCTCTCTGTTACTGAGCTGTCTCTCTCTCTCTGTTACTGAGCTGTCTCTCTCTGTTACTAAACTCTCTCTCTGTCTGTTACTGAGCTGTCTCTCTCTGCTACTGAGCTGTCTCTCTGCTACTGAGCTGTCTCTCTGCTACTGAGCTGTTTCTCTCTGCTACTGAGCTGTCTCTCTCTGCTACTGAGCTGTCTCTCTGCTACTGAGCTGTCTCTCTCTGTTGCTGAGCTGTCTCTCTCTCTCTCTGTTACTGAGCTGTCTTTCTCTGTTACTGAGCTCTCTCTGTCTGTTACTAAGCTGTCTCTCTCTGTTACTGAGCTGTCTCTCTCTCTTACTGAGCTGTCTCTCTCTGTTACTGAGCTGTCTCTCTCTCTCTCTCTGTTACTGAACTGTCTCTCTCTGTTATTGAGCTGTCTCTCTCTCTCTGTTACTGAGCTGTCTCTCTCTGTTGCTTAGCTGTCTCTCTCTCTCTGTTACTGAGCTGTCTCTCTGTTGCTGAGCTGTCTCTCTCTCTCTCTGTTACTGAGCTGTCGCTGTCTCTCTGTTGCTGAGCTGTCTCTCTCTCTCTCTCTGTTACTGAGCTGTCTCTCTCTCTCTCTGTTGCTGAGCTGTCTCACTCTGTTGCTGAGCTGTCTCTCTCTCTGTTTGCTGAGCTGTCTCTCTCTCTCTCTCTCTCTCTCTATATTACTGAGCTGTCTCTGGTGTTACCCTGAACATCTCTCTCTTTCTCATGTCTCTGTCTCTTGGGTGTCACCCTCTCTCTCTCTGTCTGTCTCTGGTGTCACCCTGTGTTTTTCTGATATCACCCTGTCTCTATCTCTCTCTGGTGTCACACTCTCTGGTTTCCCGCTGTCTCTCTCTCTTATGGCATACTTGCCAACTCTCCCGCATTGTCCGGGAGACTCCCGCATTTTGCGAGAGTCTCCCGGACGAGTGTGGCAATCTCCCTGATAGGAAGGGGGAAAAATTTAGTTTAAACGCCGCGATTCACCCGGAATCGCGGCATTTAGCCCCGCCCCCACTGTAAAATGACGCGATTTGCGTCATTCCGA
>NC_134402.1:461477899-461503840 GCF_038048845.1 Mixophyes fleayi | reverse complement strand
TAGGAACGAGCTGGACACTTTCTCTGTTCACTTCTATATATTCTTTGGACCCAATGTTTCTGTTCCTCCTGATCGACCAGCCGTGTTCAGCATCAATCTCCTGCCGGTGCTGGACAGCGGTGGGGTGCTGAATCTCGAGGTCCGACTCAATGCTGTGAGTAAAGGGGGGCCCCACGAGAGACCGGGATCATGACACAGATATGTGGTTGTTTCGGGTGGGGCATACGTATGACTGAGATGACTGACGCACACTGTGGGTGGTTTTACTATGGGCTCACGTATGACTGAGGGACACGTGTGTTGCTTTATTCAACGTATGAGTTGTTTCCTTGTTTTCTCACCTCTGTTTTTTCTTTAAAGTCCTCTGTCCAGGGAGAGAATATGACTGTTTTTCGGGTGTCTAAACCACGGGGGTCCCACTGATTTCTGGAGATAACTCATCCATCACCTGCCAGACAGGTGAGTAATCCAGATAAAGCCTTCTATCCAAGGCCCTTCACTTCTAGATCCTCTATGTTCCTACAATGAAGATTTCCTCTAGATAAACAACAAAGCTTTGTTTCTAAAGCACCCTGGGCTGATTCATTAAGGTGTGTAAATGCTAATACCTGTCGGATTTTGCTTACAATCGCTGCCCAACCTATACCCCAGAGAAACGCAGCAACATCCAATTGATTTTCAAGCGTAAAGGACCCTTACTACAGTCTTACGATTTCAGGGTCGGAACGGGGAGGGGAATGGGTGTATGCATGTAGTCAGTGGGGGGCATCTCTCATGTACGTGTTTTTCTGTTGTATGACTTGCACTAGCTACAGGTGTGGTGTAAGTTACTAGTGATGACGGCTGAGTATGCGTGCCGGAACCAACATCAATTGTAAAAATGTATTTTATGTACAGTAGACAGTAATACACCCTAATAAATGTATTTTATGGATATTTTTTTAATGTTTTGTCAATGGCTATATTATTAACAGGTGAGAAAAGTTACATTTTTTTTCTGTGTGGGACTTTATATTCCACCTATGTATCCTGTCTGTCTCCTCGTGTGTCCAATAAAAATCCACAATTTACGTTTGTTTTTCGTGCCTTAATGAATCAGGCCCTCTGTGTCCCCCATCACATCTACATGTTTCAGAAGATCTCACACTTTATATTATTAATACTGACAATGTTGTTTAGTTTGATCGGTAACCGTATTACACTGTGCGTATGTATCACAGACTGACGGGTTGTGTAGGGGTATTTATAGTATTCTGCATATTATTGAGTCCCATCTGTGGTATTATGCCCACACTCTGCCCCTTGAGTTGTAACAGAAGGTAATTGGGCACATTCTGACCTTGTTCTCCTCAGACTCTCTCATCGGCTTCTCTATGTCTGTTAATATGAGTAATTTGGTCAGCCGTCTCCGAATCCCCTACCCCCAGACTGGCACCTGGTACCTAAGCCTGCGTTCTCTGTGTGCTTCTGAACATGGGTGAGTAGACCTACATAGACAAAATAGTCCTACTGAGGCTCTTTAGATCTTTTTGTGGCCCCCGTATAACCTGAGAACAGATTCAGCGGTGAGAGTACCATTATTCCCATAATTCACATATCTGTCATATGATTGTGTATAATACTGGTCTTGTCCCCGCATTAGGTGGGCGCCATGTGGTAATGTCAGCGCGGAGCTGAACCTGCGCACCTTCCTGTCTCCGTGTATCAACGAGTGCGGTACATACGGACAGTGCAAACTGCTGAGGACCAACAATTACTTGTACGCCGCCTGCGAGTGCCGCGCAGGTAATGGGCCGCACTGTGATGTGGGTGGTGGAGAGCATCGGGTCGGTGGTTGGCAGTATTGGGGTGGGTGGTGGAGAGCATCGGGTGGGTGGTGGGCAGTATTGAGTGGGGTGGTGGAGAGCATCGGGTGGGTGGTGGAGAGCATCGGAGTGGGTGGTGGCCAGTATTGGGTGGGGTGGTGGAGAGCATCGGGTGGGTTGTGGGCAGTATTGGGTGGGTGGTGGAGAGCATCGGGTGGGTGGTTGGCAGTATTGGGTGGGTGGTGGGCAGTATTGGGTGGGTGGTGGAGAGCATCGGGTGGGTGGTGGAGAGCATCGGGTGGGTGGTGGAGAGCATCGGTTGAGTGGTGGGCAGTATTGGGTGGGTGGTGGAGAGCATCGTGTGGGTGGTGGGCAGTATTGGGTGGGTGGTGGAGAGCATCGGGTGGGTGGTGGAGAGCATTGGGTGTGGGTGGTGGGGCAGTATCGTGTGAGTGGTGGAGAGCATCGGGTGGGTGGTGGAGAGCATCGTGTGGGTGGTGGGCAGTATTGGGTGGGTGGTGGAGAGCATCGGGTGGGTGGTGGAGAGCATTGGGTGGGTGGTGGGCAGTATCGTGTGAGTGGTGGAGAGCATCGGGTGGGTGGTGGAGAGCATCGGGTGGGTGGTGGGCAGTATTGGAGTGGGTGGTGGAGAGCATCGGGTGGGGTGGTGGGCAGTATTGGGTGGGTGGTGGAGAGCATCGGGGTGGGTGGTGGACAGTATTGGGGTGGGTGGTGGAGAGCATCGGGTGGGGTGGTGGAGAGCATCGGGTGGGTGACTCTACTGTGTGCTGTAAGTCTATCTCTCTTCCAGGATGGAGTGGCTGGGGCTGTACAGATAACGCTCAGGCCTTCACATACGGCTTCCAGCTTCTGTCTACTCTACTTCTCTGCCTGAGTAACCTGATGTTCCTGCCGCCCGTCCTCATCGCTCTGCGCAGCCGCTACCTACTGGAGGCTTCTGTCTACATCTTCACCATGTTCTTCTCCACGGTGAGTGCACGGTCAGCGGGGAGACGGAGGAACAATGACATTTATATTATTTATAAGGGCTACAATGCACATTCAGCTTATATCCATCTTAGTCTCTGTGTCTGATAGTGAAGGTGTTAATGTCACCAGAATTTAGGGTATTTTGCTGTGGTCCCGTCATTCTGTGACATTAGACCATTTTTGTAGAAAGACGACATTCTTACAAGGTTGATTCTTTGGCCCATATGGGGATGGAGGAGCTGGGTGTATCGGGGGTTTTAGGGAAGGAAACAAGTTAATGGAAGTTCTGTGGTTAACTGGGGTCATATCTGTATATCTCTGGGGAGACATCGGACCTTGGCATCTACATATCATGGTATATCCAGACATACACTATAGGGGAATTACCAATGTAATAATACTAATATGTGTGATGGTGACAGATGATAAGTTCAGCCCTGATGCCCCCAGGTGATGAACGTTATGTAAAAGTAAAGCAGAAAAGTGAAGATGACAAAGTGATTGTACACAGAGGTTGTCTCTCTCTCCCGCTGGACCCCAGGAGACCCTGAGTGATTTTATTTAACAATTCTATTTTTCAAATATAACATTACAAACAGTAACAGGAATGGGGTGTGTATATAAAAGTGACATTTAAGTGCAGGACAGTTAGTATAACCATTATAACAAACATAGTGACATCAAAACGTTGGAGAAAGTGCGGGGTGTGTGCAGTGAATGTGAGGGGTAAGGGCTAATGACGGAGGGGTGGGGGGACAATAGGAAGGTCCAGCGAATATCGAAAGGTGGATGTTGAATTGAATGTGTTTCAACTACCAAAGAAGATCTGAAAGTCCACTAGTGGAGGGGGTGTTGGTGGGTGTGATGATACCAGGTCGGTAGGGTAAAGCCCCAAAGCAAAGTCCAGGTATTTACTTTAAATCAAACCCTCAGGTGCTCACCACACTCCAAGGTACACCCAATGCCCTCCCAGGGTTACTACCAGAACAGTCCTTGGGTTCCAGACAGGCTAGAAAAGGGTTTAGATAGTTTGGTGTTTGGTTAAATTCTCTTCACGTAAAGTTCCAAAGCCTTGTCCATGCTGTGAGTTTTATATGCCGCGTAAATCTCTGGTCAGGCGGTAACCGAATGAAGTGGTCCTGAGGCAGTTACCGGTAATGGAGCCTTCGGATCTTCCTGATCCCTCCGTACATTGATTTCCTGGCCAAGCTGTTCCTGCTATAATGTGGCAGTAAACACAGAACTCCGTTCAAGCTGCGTTATTTCTGCAGTACTCCTTGATCTCTTGCTGTTCTCAGCTGCTCGCCCAATGCGCGGTGTGTCCAGAGAAAGCGCTAGTGCTGGTGTGAGTGACGGGGGGCTGTCTCCCAGGGACCCACTTGTTTTCGGTGTGCTAGCTGTAGGATTGCGTTCAGTCACTCTCCTAGGATAGAGTTCGATGTCCATGTTCAGCAGTGAGATAGGGCGATAGTGGGCACAGTTAGATCTTTTGGAATGACAATTATGTAAGCCTCAGTAACTCTTTTGAAAAGAGGTTACTTTTTAAGATATTATTGAACAGCGAGGTCAGGTGAGAGGTACGGTCAGCACTAAAGGATGCTGGGAAGCCGTACGGACCTGGGGCTTTTTGATATTTTTAGGACTGACCCCTTCTCTGATCTTGGCACACAGCACCTCCACTGCTGTGAGATTCGGTAGGTGGCATTGGACCAGAAAATGTAAAGAATTCGCCAGTGATTTGTTTGGGGTCTGTAATCTGTTTGCCAGTAGTGGTCTCAATCACTATGTGCCCCTAGTGGGGTTTTACTACATCAGCCCTAACTGGGCCGTGGTCAGACTGACTGGGATGGTTCTAAGAGAAATCACGTCTGTTCTGGAGCAGACATCATATAATAGGGAGTAATTTGTAACAGGAGGCGCTCCTGAGGAGGAGCTTCAGAGCTTTAACCTTCTGGGTAGAATTTGGGGGGGAGGGTGGGGAGGGGTGCTCAGCCCCATCCAGATGGCTGTATAATGTGCTGTTGAAGTCTCCGGCCATGATCACTAATTTATGGAAGTAACTGGCCTGATCTGTGTGGAGGCGTACACAGTTACTAACATATAAGCAGTGTCATCAGTTCTCAAGTCAAAATAAGGTAGCGCCCACTGCTGGAGGGTCTGAAAGCTAGACCACTAGGTAGCAGAATAGCTACACCATTTATTTTACCGATGGGGTCATATGCGGTGAAGCTTCGTGACCTGAGCTCCAGGAGGTGATCGCTGGCAGAGTGAGTCTTGTGGAGGAACACAATATTGCCCCTTATTTATTTCACCGTGCGCAACAGGGCAGAAGGCTTTTGGGGACAGTTGAGTGTTAGTAGTTTATGAGACATATGTGGATAAAGGCTGATTGGAAAAGAAGGATTGAGTTGTACCAAGTGCACCAGTTTGGAGATGGCCTCAGGGATGGGAGTGGGGGGCAGATGGGGAAGATGAAGGACAGGAAACTTGGGCTTAGCATGAATTGCCCAAGGAGTGGGACCCAGGAAGGGGAATGGCAAAATGTCGGAGGCTGGTCATAGCAACCAGGAGAGGGTGAGATGGTGTTTGTCACCTTGGAAAAGTAGTAGAATTAAGTGGTGTATGTCCATTGGGCGCAGGGGTACAGATAGTCCGGCTGTCTCTGGGATGTCACACTCTGTTTACTGGTGTGGAACATTAGTATAAATGATCTATGTGGGAGAGTGAGGACAAAGGGGGAGAACAAGTGACACGTTTTCAAACATGACATAGGAAAGATCCATGTTACAAAATAACATTGTTCAAAGCATAAACAACTTATGTACATTCCCTGTACAGCCTCAGAGGTGGGTGTTCATGGTGCATGTGCCGGGGCCCTGGTACAAGGCCGCAGCTGGATGTAGATGTAGAAGTAGAGAAAAGGGAGTGAATGATCCTCGTATGTTAACCATATTTCCTGTGGTGTAAGAACAAAATCTAATGTACCAGAATACATTCAGTGTGCTGCAGAGAGTCCTGCGATAGTCTGACATTGCACAGAACAAAGTGTATTATGTAACTGACGTGTAACCTTCCATCCCACTATCTCACTGACACTTCCATGTCTGCGCAGTTTTATCACGCCTGTGACCAGCCTGGCATCGTGGTCTTCTGTATTATGGAGTACGACGTTCTGCAGTTCTGTGACTTCCTCGGCTCCCTGATGTCGGTGTGGGTGACGGTTATCAGCATGGCCAGACTGCAGCCAATCATCAAGCAGGTGAGAGTCAGCGTTGTGTATATGTGTTACCCATAGCAACCAGACGTGTGCTCCCCAATCTGTACCATTACTAATACTATCCCTCTGTTCCTGTATTATGATATTGTACCTGCAGGGGGCGCACTATTCTCTCTGTACCTGTAATACAGATCTGTACCTGCAGGGGGCGCATTATTCTCTCTGTCATTGTAATACGGGTCTGTACCTGCAGGGGGCGCATTATTCTCTCTGTCACTGTAATACGGGTCTGTACCTGCAGGGGGAGCACTATACTCTCTGTACCTGTAATACGGGTCTGTACCTGCAGGGGGAGCATTATTCTCTCTGTACCTGTAATACGGGTCTGTACCTGCAGGGGGAGCACTATACTCTCTGTACCTGTAATATGGGTCTGTACCTGCAGGGGGCGCATTATTCTCTCTGTCCCAGTAATACGGGTCTGTACCTGCAGGGGGAGCACTATTCTCTCTGTCACTGTAATACGGGTCTGTACCTGCAGGGGGCGCATTATTCTCTCTGTACCTGTAATACGGGTCTGTACCTGCAGGGGGCGCATTATTCTCTCTGTACCTGTAATACGGGTCTGTACCTGCAGGGGGCGCATTATTCTCTCTGTACCTGTAATACGGGTCTGTACCTGCAGGGGGCGCACTATTCTCTCTGTACCTGTAATACGGGTCTGTACCTGCGGGGGCGCATTATTCTCTCTGTCATTGTAATACGGGTCTGTACCTGCAGGGGGCGCATTATTCTCTCTGTCACTGTAATACGGGTCTGTACCTGCAGGGGGCGCACTATACTCTCTGTACCTGTAATATGGGTCTGTACCTGCAGGGGGCGCATTATTCTCTCTGTCACTGTAATACGGGTCTGTACCTGCAGGGGGCGCATTATTCTCTCTGTCACTGTAATACGGGTCTGTACCTGCAGGGGGCGCACTATTATCTCTGTACCTGTAATACGGGTCTGTACCTGCAGGGGGCGCATTATTCTCTCTGTACCTGTAATACGGGTCTGTACCTGCAGGGGGCGCATTATTCTCTCTGTCACTGTAATACGGGTCTGTACCTGCAGGGGGCGCACTATACTCTCTGTACCTGTAATATGGGTCTGTACCTGCAGGGGGCGCATTATTCTCTCTGTCCCAGTAATACGGGTCTGTACCTGCAGGGGGAGCACTATTCTCTCTGTCACTGTAATACGGGTCTGTACCTGCGGGGGGCGCATTATTCTCTCTGTCACTGTAATACGGGTCTGTACCTGCAGGGGGCGCACTATACTCTCTGTACCTGTAATATGGGTCTGTACCTGCAGGGGGCGCATTATTCTCTCTGTCCCAGTAATACGGGTCTGTACCTGCAGGGTGCGCACTATTCTCTCTGTCACTGTAATACGGGTCTGTACCTGCAGGGTGCGCACTATTCTCTTTGTCACTGTAATACGGGTCTGTACCTGCAGGGGGCGCATTATTCTCTCTGTACCTGTAATACGGGTCTGTACCTGCGGGGGCGCATTATTCTCTCTGTACCTGTAATACGGGTCTGTACCTGCAGGGGGCGCATTATTCTCTCTGTACCTGTAATACGGGTCTGTACCTGCAGGGGGCGCATTATTCTCTCTGTACCTGTAATACGGGTCTGTACCTGCAGGGGGCGCATTATTCTCTCTGTACCTGTAATACGGGTCTGTACCTGCAGGGGGCGCACTATTCTCTCTGTACCTGTAATACGGGTCTGTACCTGCAGGGGGCGCATTATTCTCTCTGTCCCAGTAATACGGGTCTGTACCTGCAGGGGGAGCACTATTCTCTCTGTCACTGTAATACGGGTCTGTACCTGCGGGGGGCGCATTATTCTCTCTGTCCCAGTAATACGGGTCTGTACCTGCAGGGGGAGCACTATTCTCTCTGTCCCAGTAATACGGGTCTGTACCTGCAGGGGGAGCACTATTCTCTCTGTCACTGTAATACGGGTCTGTACCTGCAGGGGGCGCATTATTCTCTCTGTACCTGTAATACGGGTCTGTACCTGCAGGGGGCGCATTATTCTCTCTGTACCTGTAATACGGGTCTGTACCTGCAGGGGGCGCATTATTCTCTCTGTACCTGTAATACGGGTCTGTACCTGCAGGGTGCGCACTATTCTCTCTGTCACTGTAATACGGGTCTGTACCTGCAGGGTGCGCACTATTCTCTCTGTCACTGTAATACGGGTCTGTACCTGCAGGGGGAGCACTATTCTCTCTGTACCTGTAATACGGGTCTGTACCTGCAGGGTGCGCACTATTCTCTCTGTCACTGTAATACGGGTCTGTACCTGCAGGGGGCGCATTATTCTCTCTGTACCTGTAATACGGGTCTGTACCTGCAGGGGGCGCACTATTCTCTCTGTACCTGTAATACGGGTCTGTACCTGCAGGGTGCGCACTATTCTCTCTGTCACTGTAATACGGGTCTGTACCTGCAGGGTGCGCACTATTCTCTCTGTCACTGTAATACGGGTCTGTACCTGCAGGGGGAGCACTATTCTCTCTGTCACTGTAATACGGGTCTGTACCTGCAGGGGGCGCACTATTCTCTCTGTCACTGTAATACGGGTCTGTACCTGCAGGGGGCGCACTATTCTCTCTGTCCCAGTAATACGGGTCTGTACCTGCAGGGGGAGCACTATTCTCTCTGTCACTGTAATACGGGTCTGTACCTGCAGGGTGCGCACTATTCTCTCTGTACCTGTAATACGGGTCTGTACCTGCAGGGGGCGCACTATTATCTCTGTACCTGTAATACGGGTCTGTACCTGCAGGGGGCGCACTATTCTCTCTGTACCTGTAATACGGGTCTGTACCTGCAGGGGGCGCATTATTCTCTCTGTCCCAGTAATACGGGTCTGTACCTGCAGGGGGCGCACTATTCTCTCTGTACCTGTAATACAGGTCTGTACCTGCAGGGGGCGCACTATTATCTCTGTACCTGTAATACGGGTCTGTACCTGCAGGGGGCGCACTATTATCTCTGTCCCAGTAATACGGGTCTGTACCTGCAGGGGGCGCACTATTCTCTCTGTACCTGTAATACGGGTCTGTACCTGCAGGGGGCGCACTATTCTCTCTGTCACTGTAATACGGGTCTGTACCTGCAGGGGGCGCACTATTATCTCTGTACCTGTAATACGGGTCTGTACCTGCAGGGGGCGCATTATTCTCTCTGTACCTGTAATACAGGTCTATACCTGCAGGGGGCGCACTATTATCTCTGTACCTGTAATACGGGTCTGTACCTGCAGGGGGCGCACTATTATCTCTGTCCCAGTAATACGGGTCTGTACCTGCAGGGGGCGCACTATTCTCTCTGTCACTGTAATACGGGTCTGTACCTGCAGGGTGCGCACTATTCTCTCTGTCACTGTAATACGGGTCTGTACCTGCAGGGGGCGCATTATTCTCTCTGTACCTGTAATACGGGTCTGTACCTGCGGGGGCGCATTATTCTCTCTGTACCTGCAGGGGGCGCATTATTCTCTCTGTACCTGTAATACGGGTCTGTACCTGCAGGGGGCGCATTATTCTCTCTGTACCTGTAATACGGGTCTGTACCTGCAGGGGGCGCATTATTCTCTCTGTACCTGTAATACGGGTCTGTACCTGCAGGGGGCGCACTATTCTCTCTGTACCTGTAATATGGGTCTGTACCTGCAGGGGGAGCACTATACTCTCTGTACCTGTAATACGGGTCTGTACCTGCAGGGGGCGCACTATTCTCTCTGTACCTGTAATACGGGTCTGTACCTGCAGGGGGCGCATTATTCTCTCTGTCCCAGTAATACGGGTCTGTACCTGCAGGGGGCGCACTTTTCTCTCTGTACCTGTAATACGGGTCTGTACCTGCAGGGGGCGCACTATTATCTCTGTACCTGTAATACGGGTCTGTACCTGCAGGGGGCGCACTATTATCTCTGTCCCAGTAATACGGGTCTGTACCTGCAGGGGGCGCACTATTCTCTCTGTACCTGTAATACGGGTCTGTACCTGCAGGGGGCGCACTATTCTCTCTGTCACTGTAATACGGGTCTGTACCTGCAGGGGGCGCACTATTATCTCTGTACCTGTAATACGGGTCTGTACCTGCAGGGGGCGCATTATTCTCTCTGTACCTGTAATACAGGTCTGTACCTGCAGGGGGCGCACTATTATCTCTGTACCTGTAATACGGGTCTGTACCTGCAGGGGGCGCACTATTATCTCTGTCCCAGTAATACGGGTCTGTACCTGCAGGGGGCGCACTATTCTCTCTGTACCTGTAATACGGGTCTGTACCTGCAGGGGGCGCACTATTCTCTCTGTCACTGTAATACGGGTCTGTACCTGCAGGGGGAGCACTATTCTCTCTGTCACTGTAATACGGGTCTGTACCTGCAGGGTGCGCACTATTCTCTCTGTCACTGTAATACGGGTCTGTACCTGCAGGGGGCGCATTATTCTCTCTGTACCTGTAATACGGGTCTGTACCTGCGGGGGCGCATTATTCTCTCTGTACCTGTAATACGGGTCTGTACCTGCAGGGGGCGCATTATTCTCTCTGTACCTGTAATACGGGTCTGTACCTGCAGGGGGCGCATTATTCTCTCTGTACCTGTAATACGGGTCTGTACCTGCAGGGGGCGCATTATTCTCTCTGTACCTGTAATACGGGTCTGTACCTGCAGGGGGCGCACTATTCTCTCTGTACCTGTAATATGGGTCTGTACCTGCAGGGGGAGCACTATACTCTCTGTACCTGTAATACGGGTCTGTACCTGCAGGGGGAGCACTATTCTCTCTGTACCTGTAATACGGGTCTGTACCTGCAGGGGGCGCACTATTCTCTCTGTCACTGTAATACGGGTCTGTACCTGCAGGGGGCGCATTATTCTCTCTGTACCTGTAATACGGGTCTGTACCTGCAGGGGGCGCACTATTCTCTCTGTACCTGTAATACGGGTCTGTACCTGCAGGGGGCGCATTATTCTCTCTGTCCCAGTAATACGGGTCTGTACCTGCAGGGGGAGCACTATTCTCTCTGTCACTGTAATACGGGTCTGTACCTGCCTCCAGTCTGACAGCCTCTCCTCTGTTATACTCCAGGTACTCTACCTGCTGGGGGTGATGTTGCTCTCGATGGCTCTTCAGTTGGATCGTCATGGGTTGTGGAACCTCTTGGGGCCCAGCTTGTTCGCTGTGGGAATTATGGCCATTGCTTGGGTAAGAACAAGGACCTGGTGGGTAATAGTCCAATTACCAGTTATATAATGTTTATTTGTGTTACACTGTACTTAGTACATCAGTATAAACATGTAGCATCTACACTGACCGAAGACAATGACGGGGGACACTCAGCGCCACTGCAGCCAGACTCCACATATACAGTCATTGTTCCATGTTCCACTGTGAGTTACCACCTATCAGCCAGTGACCTGGTGCTGCCAGACACTCGCCAACTGTGCACCCACTTGTAGGATGGCATCGCTGCCACTACCAGGCTCATTTACCTTGCAGGTGGAACCTCCTCTGCTGCAGCGCCTCTGACTAGTTCCTCCATTGGATCAGGACAGCTTGGTGGCGGGCAGTGTGCTGAGGCGGGACGGAGGGCAGACGAGAGATGGATGAGAGTGTTAGTAATCTGTATTATTACTCGCAGCTCTTATGAGAATGGAGTTTGTGATACACAGACATTACATGGACTTCCAGCCCTCTTTTTATACAGTTGTTACACACATGATGTAGGGGGTAAACCAGCTCCCCGTCCATTAACCCTGATCCCCTTATCAGATATTTAGATTAACATCGATCTTGTACTTCAGTGGGCTGAGGCTTTCACCCCTCTGTCTACATGCAGCTAGAGCCAGGGACCCTCTCTGACCTGGCACCACAGAGTACCAGCTGGTGTAGTCCACCACAGTAAAGATGTATCTCTGCCCCGGTCTCTTGGGCACAGCTACCCACTATAAAGGTTCACAACTACTCTGAAGGAGCTGAGCTAAATGCTAGTGAGTGGGCCCTGTGAGACCACCAGTTGAACCTGCTCTGTGGAAGTCTATCACCTTTTTCCTTTCTGGCTACATTAGCTCTTTATACCAGGTTACTCTCTTCACCTCCATCCCTGCAAGCCCACTGCCAACTTGGCACCTCATGCCTCCCAGAGACGGATCAGAGAGCTGAGCTGCCCTGAACCCCCTTCTGTGTACAGCGAGGTCAGTCACATTGGCATTAATAGGGTCTGCCAGGTGGAGTCAGTAGTTGAGAGGTCATTACCACGCCAAAGCCAAAGCTGGCTTCCAGGGCCAGGAGCAATGCTGATAACCCCACAGGGACAGGCTGGCTCTGCATGGCTAGGGGACGTTCTCTCCTTAGAGATAAAGGTTTCACTGGGCCTCTCTGTCTCCGGGCTGAGTGCATAGTTGCTCCTTCAGACTGTAGTCTACCAGCTGGACTCTGGGTAATGGGGGCAACAAACTTCATCTGCATCTCTTGGCCAAGTGTATCCCAAGAGCAACATCTGTTGTGATGTCACCCATGTGACTAGATTACATAGAAATAACTTATTATATAAATTTCATTTAGTGGAGCAGTGCGCCAATGTTTATCATTGCAAAAGTTTTGCATTGGAAATGTACTGATACCATGTTAGAGGAAAATTGTGTCTGCAACTGTCTGAAGAAAAGTAATCCCATGCTAAATAAGTCTTTTTCATCTGTGAGTGACCAACTTTTTTAGCCTGAATACACAGCAGGGGGTAAATGTATAATGTATCAAGCTGAGAGTTTTTCGGCGGGTTTGAAAAATTAGTACATTCTACAAAATGACAGCTAGAATCTGATTGGTTGCTATAGGCAACATCTCCACTTTTCAAACCCGCTGGGAAACTCTCCGCTTGATACATTTACCCCCAGCTGTTCGTTACCTATTATCCTGACTTGTTAAAAAGATAGACGAACTTCATGAGATATTAGAGAATATATTACATCCTGATGTTAAATATCTGATGTAATATCTTAGACTTTGCGGTGCCAGCTAGGATCAGGGGTTTGGGTTACCTCCTGCCAGCATATGGGCCAGAAACTGTATAAAAAGAGCACTGTTTTACTATGTAATGTATCCTTCCATCTGTACTCTTGCATGATCACTAGTACCACTAAACTAGTGTGTAAAGGTCCTTGTAAGGACCCTTGAGCAAATAAACATCACTGCTTGAAGATTCTGCCTGATGCCTATTGCCTGTTGTATCCTGGGACCGACAGATAAGAGCTTACACTCTAATCCATTCCCTGGTTGTCCTGTGTTGAACCCATTGTCCCTGTGTCAATGCTCTGCCCGCTGATCCATAGTAAGCGGTCAGGAGGTACCAGCCAACCTACAGCAAGGAGGCGCTGCAGCAGCTATACTAGCTACCCAAACATAAGCGGTTCTAGGTGCCGTGAAGGAGCCTAGTGGCGGCGGCGAGATTTTCCTACAACTATTTCGCAGTTGGCATTCGCAGTCGGCAGTGTCTGGTGACACCAGTAGGGAGTGGTCAGTAACAGTCAGTGTCTGGTGACACCAGTAGGGAGTGGTCAGTAACAGTCAGTGTCTGGTGACACCAGTAGGGAGTGGTCAGTAACAGTCAGTGTCTGGTGACACCAGTAGGGAGTGGTCAGTAACAGTCGGTGTCTGGTGACACCAGTAGGGAGTGGTCAGTAACAGTCGGTGTCTGGTGACACCAGTAGGGAGTGGTCAGTAACAGTCGGTGTCTGGTGACACCAGTAGGGAGTGGTCAGTAACAGTCAGTGTCTGGTGACACCAGTAGGGAGTGGTCAGTAACAGTCGGTGTCTGGTGACACCAGTAGGGAGTGGTCAGTAACAGTCAGTGTCTGGTGACACCAGTAGGGAGTGGTCAGTAACAGGCGGTGTCTGGTGACACCAGTACGAATGGTAACAGTCGATTACTGACGGTGCGAAAGAATCCCAGATAAATTGTGTAACATCCCTTCATCCATCTTCCCCCAGACTGGGTGGCGCAGTATGCCCATCCAATCACATTCCATTATGGCCACGTCTCCTGACCAACTCCCAAGTGAAGAAACACCCAAACCACTTCCGTGTGGACACCTTTGCAGCATCATAGCACAAGCAATAAGCTGAGGCTCACCACCGTGACAGAGGCCCTCCCAGTACCTTACTCTGTCCCTGTGGAGATAGCTAGGACCAGCTACAGGTGTCCCCTTATGTGGCAGCTACATCCCCACACAAGTGTAACTCTCTACAGTATGCCATGTCTTCTCCATACTCCAGGGGGCAGATGGTGGGGGAACAGTCTGCCAGGGCTCACCACCTCAGATTGGGCTGCTTGGGCTGTGAGCTCCTGCAACCAATGCTCGAGCAGGGTTCATGAGAGACTGGCCTGGTACCATTGTCCCATGTATTGGAAACCCATGGAGGCACTGCAGGTTCCCCCGCCACAGAACTACCACAATGACATTATTTTTATTAAATACATATTCAGCACGTCCATTAGGAATATAGATATATAAACACTTGTCAAATATAGTGTAAAAGTGTGGTTTAGTGGGAGCTGACCTCACTATCCTTCATGTAATCATTACCATGTCATCTTTCATGTATGTTGCCTATAACGTGTATTGCTCTTGTTGACAGACATTCCGGACAATACGGAGACGCCACTGTTACCCCCCGACATGGAAGCGATGGTTGTTCTACCTCTGCCCCGGAACTCTTATAGCCAGCTCAGCCGTGGCTCTCTACGCCTTTGTGGAGACGGAGGAAAACTATTTCTACATTCACAGCATCTGGCACATGCTGATCGCCGGAAGTGTTGGCTTCCTTCTTCCTCCTCGTGCCAAGCCTGATGGGAGAGTGGCACCGCTGGCAAGGAGAAAAGGCTGTGGGTATCAGCTGTGTGTTAATGAGCAGGAGGAACTGGGACTGGTGGATCCCGGGTCTGTCTCTATAAACAGCATCTGCACCAGTTGACACAAAAGTCAAATGAGAGGAAGGACATTGGTCAATCTGTGGGACAGTTGTGGTCAGAGATGGACAATTAATGTCACCCACTGCCTTCACCTCCAGCTGGAGTGATCAGTATTACCTCATTCAGGACCTAACACTACAGTGTTCACATGGGTATGAGGCCACGTGGACAGGTCACAGGTTACGTTTGATCGTAGCCTGGTCATGAACAGTGACACAGGACACATGTCGGTAAGAGTCACAGGGTGCATGTATGACGGACGCCCGGAGGTCGGAGTCCTACCAGGGAAGGTCACATTCTAGAACGCGTCACTTGTTCCACTTTTCTTCCAGATTTACATAGATAGATTCTGACACTTTATCTTATTTTGCCCAACTGGTTGGAGCTTCCGAGGATTTGTTTTGATCACACACTGATGTCACTTTTTGTTTGTTGGAATGAGGCGCCAGGTTTTGTTACACAGCGCTACGTAAACACGTCTACGGGTGCGGCATGTTGGCTATAAGATTTACATTTTACAATAAAACAAGAAAAGTGCAATAAACAATGACAAGATATAATGATACTGCCACAGTGTCCTGTAATATGACCCCAGTTTTATGGGGAATAAAATATTGATAACAAATGAGTTATTGAAGGTGGGTTATCTGGGATCCTTCCACTCTATGATCACCGTAGATGGTTTAATGGTAACAATGCAGTATTCCCAAATCCCTGTAAATGTTACAGCAAGTACAGTCATTGCCAAAAGTTCTGAGAATGACACAAATATTATTTTTCACAAAGTCTTCTGCCTCAGTTTTTATGATGGCAATTTGAATATACTCCAGAATGTCATAAAAAGTGATCAGATGAATTGCAATTAATTTCAAAGTCCCTCTTTGCCATGACAATGAACTTTATCCCCAAAACAACATTTACACTGCATTTCAGCCCTGCCACAAAAGGACCAGCTGACATCAGGTCAGTGATTCTCTCGTTAACACAGGTGAGTGTTGACGAGGACAAGGCTGAAGATCACTCTGTCATGCTGTTTGAGTTAGAATAACAGACTGGAAGCTTTAAAAAGAGGGTGGTGCTTGAAATCATTGTTCTTCCTCTCTTAACCATGGTTATCTGCAAGGAAACATGTGATTTACAGGCAAGGATATTGCTGCTAGTAAGATTGCACCTAAATCAACTATTTACCGGATCATCAAGAACTTCAAGGAGAGAGGTTCAATAGTTCAGGGCGCCCAAGAACTTTCAGGAAGCACCAGGACCGTCTCAAAGTTGATTCAGCTGCGGGATCGGGGCACCACCAGTGCAGAGCTTGCTCAGGAATGGCAGCAGGCAGGTGTGAGTGCATCTACATGCACAGTGAGGCGAAGAGTTTTGGTGGATGGCCTGGTGTCAAGAAGGACAGCAAAGAAGCCACTTCTCTCCAGGAACAATATCAGGAACAGACTGATATTCTGCAAAAGGTGCAGGGATTGGACTGCTGAGGACTGGGGTAAAGTCATTTTCTCTGAAGAATCCCCTTTCAGATTGTTTGGGGCATCTTGAAAAATGCTTTTCCCGGAGAAGGAAAGGTGAGTGCTACCATCAGTCCTGTGTCATGTCAACAGTAAAGCATCCTGAGACCATTCATGTGTGGGGTTGCTTCTCAGCCAAGTTAATGGGCTCACTCACAATTTTGCCTAAGAACACAGCCATGAATTAAGAATGGTACCAAAACATCCTCAAAGAGCAACTTCTCCCAACCATCCAAGAACAGTTTGGTGATGAACAAAGCCTTTTCCAGCATGATGGAGCCCCTTGTCATAAGGCAAAAGTGATAATTTTGTGTCCATGGGTAGGAAACTCCCTAGACCTTAATCCCATTGAGAACTTGTGATCAATCCTCAATGGACAAACTCCAAGCATTGATTAGGCAAGAATGGGCGGCCATCAGTCAGTATGTGGCCCAGAAGTTGATTGACAGCATGTCAGGGCGAATTGCAGAGGTCTTCAAAAAAAAGGGTCAACACTACAAATATTGACTCTTTGCATAAACTTAATGTAATTGTCAACAAAAACCTTTGACACTTATGAAATGCTTGTAATGTTACTTCAGTATAACACAGCAACATCTGACAAAAGCAGCAAACTGTGAAAACCAATACTTGTGTCATTCCCAAACCTTTGGCCATTACTGTAGATGTGTAACCAACTGCTAAGGAGCTTGTGAATGATTACACGCTGATGGTCAGTAAATGGATTTAGTTATAATATTGGGAATCTATCAGAAAGGCGGATTCCATAACATAGAACTTCTGATGAATAAGATCCACAGACTCTGGACTGAGACCGGTTAGTCTGATAAACCAGCTGGGGGTCTCTGGAGCCTCAGTGTGGGGTTGTGGATCTGCCCAATGTGGCACCTACAAGCTCTCCCGCACCAGTCCGAAAGGGAGAGTAAGCCCGTCCCATGAAACTAGCTCCTATGAAATATATCTCACTTATACCCAGAACAAACATATTTATTACAGATGTACAGAAGAAAAACCTTACGTACAGTATTTGTTGCTCTATATTTTCTATTATGTGCAATGAAAAAAAAATATCTGCACCATCATTTTACCATAGTTACAACAAAATGTGCAATTTCCCTGTTACAACTTTGTACAACTGAAATGTATGGCTCTTACACAGATCTAGAGTTATGAGGGGGCATTTCCTCTGTATACTATATTCCAGTGTGTCTGCTATAGGCAGAAGCTGCCAGTATGTAGGATATTGTATCACAGCAAAGTATCTCCAGGTGCAAATTTACACCCTGTAGCTGGAGTTACCCCTAACCCTAAATGATAGTCCGACTCCCCCCCACACTCACATGCATGGACGCTGCTATATTCTCCAGCATAACAGACCAATACACACAATAACTAGGAAATAGATCAATAAATATAGACAGACTTTTCTTTCATAGAAACAATATATTATTTTGTTCTGTAAAACAGTATCAACATTGAGTCCTTGGGATACAATAGTCCCGATATTGTCTGTAGCACATTTCCTTTGTTGATCATTGAACGGCTAAAGTCCTTTAGGGTAGCAACATAAGCTTTGTGATTTAGCAACATGAACATGCTCCGCGTACACCTCCAATGCCACCACTGACTTAGGTTTACTGTCCTGCAGACCAAGGTACTCCAGCCAGAGGTCAGAGTTCACAGATTTTAAATCCACAGAGGTCTCATTGACGGATTCTGCAAGGTCCTCCTGTAAGAAAACATGACTGAAGATAAGCTGAGCCAGTGAGAAGGGCACAGAACTTCCTCCAGAGGCAGCTAACCCAATAACATCAATATCTGTCCCAAACAACAATACTGATGGACAAGCCCAGAATGTGGGACTGGAGCCTTGTGTGGATTCAGAACCTTGAACAAAGTCACTAAGTAGGATTCCTGTGGAGGGAGATACAAACCCGGACCCAAAGGTGCTGTTGAGTGTGAGGGAAACCACAAAGACATCTCCATCAGAGTTGGCTATTAGAACATTGCTGCCAACCGGTGCTGGGTTCCACGGTGGCAGCGAGGAGGAGTTGGCAGAAGGGTCTCTAGGCCAGGCACCACCCATGATGTACATGTTCTTTGTGGAATTCATCAGAATCTCAGAACTTCTGTCGGAAGTGAATTCGTGTTTATGATTATAAATCTCCCGGACCGATTCAGAGAGAATTTTGCCAGCGGTGGGAACAGAGGGGCTGAATATTGTCAGGTCGTCCAAGTGAAATGTCAACGGATTTTCACTTGTAAGATGCTCCCTTGAAATAGCCTCAGTGAACCTCTCTCGTTCCGTGACCTCAATGTCACTCTGCAAACTGTGGATAAGAACATCTGGAAGCACCGAATCTGTCATGACATTCATAACTTGTTCCAGGACTTTGCCTAAAAGAGTATTCTCTACAGTTGCTCCAACACCTTTAAGATTGTTCTTTTGATCACAGAATAGATGGCACAGACCCACAGAAGACAAGACTATGTTCTTGTTATTCTCCAGCGCTGCATGAAGGTTGGTGTCCACCAAGAATCCCTGGTTCGCCAGAATAATGGCAGCGCTGAGCAGCTCTGACCACAGTTTTTTCCCATGTTGCTGATGCAGTAACCTCAGACCTTGGAGCACCTGTGGAATCCCGTATTTTGTGGGAGAAGCTTCCTTGGGGATTGCATTCAGCACAGATGCGTTCATTGATGTTCTGTTAAAATAGATGGATGAGAAAATCCCACCTGAAATGACATGAACAAGGGACATGTTAGATTTACACACTTTTCACACCAAATTTTGCTTTAAAATGGAGCAGCTTATAAAAGATTCTCAACTCAATTATGAACATATCCTTATATAAATGTGGTGCTTGGCCCCCTAACCTATACAGGTCAGATCCTCCTAAATGCCTCCTTCATCTACACTAGGTACCACTGAACAGATGTGCAAAGCTACAACCGCATGATCTCCCTCCTTCCTCGGTGGTAAATAACTGAACTTCGTTGACAACAGAAGCAATAATTTTCAGGCAGGGTATCATTAAGAATTACCAGTGTCCACCCACTACTAATTTAATGACCACTAGTGAGTAACTATTGGTTATTGGCGTAGTAGTGGGGGGGTCACTGGTACATTCAGGGAAGGGTAAGATTGGGTTCTCTGTTTCGGGATTCAGTTCAAGCTCTTTACCCTCACTTACAAAGCCCTCACCAACACTAGGGCTCAGGGGCATATTGGGTTATATGTTGTATAGGTCATTTTAAGGCTTTTTGTTATATCTTATATTAAGTGTCCATCACTGCCTTACTCAACCAGCCACATATTACTTTCCTCATCCTATTACCCTGGCGTTATAATATAGAGGCACAATCTGCCCTCATGTTTTTATGAATGAGAGTGTTATAGAGTTTTGTAGGATCTAAGTTTGTATCTTGAGTCAATGAAAGACGGTCATGGCGTGTTGTGGAAATGTAACTCACCTAAACTTGTAGTATGTGGATGTACGACAGCAAGACACAGCACGGCAGCAATCCCAGCATCGACCACTGAGCCACCTGACTGCAGAAGATCGCGAGCCACAGTGGAGCATGTCTCTGTGACCGGGAGAGACACAAGGGCAAGATATAAGACATATATTTCTGGGGACCCCCCAGAGCTTGTGACTATGACAGGGAAGACAGTGATCAGCGAGACAGACAGGAAGAAGGTCGTGACATAGTGTGACCACAAAATGTCTCATCAACCCAGTAAATGAGACAACAATCAGTCTATGATTTCAGTACTATCAGCCAGATAGAGGTCAATATGCAATCAGCCAATCAGAATCAGCTAATGTTGCTGATAGTCATTATTTCTTCTCATTGTAGCAGGTTTCCAGTACCTGTAACAAGCCTCCTAAAAGGTATCTGCGGATGTGTTCATGCCTAATTGTCCTTACTGTAATCAGCTGATGCTTGTCGGTCTCTGCCCACTTCTAGTGGACGCAAGTCAACCATATGCAAATATCTTGATGTGGTTGTATGTGGACAACATTTTTTCTGCGCATGCACATTAGGGAAATGCCAACCTGGCATGAAAACAAAATGACGTGTGTGGCGGATGTATTGAGTCATCGGGCAGGTGAGAGTGATCAGGTGTACAAGCCAAAGTGCATCCAGAGAGCTCAGCGTGCAGAGAGTGACAAAGAGACATAATGTCACTTAGACTGTACAAGACAAAGCGCCACTCGGCTAATTCCAGACAGAGACTATCAGGATGCACACGGCTGTCCCTCAGGACGGTCTATGAGACAGTCTTCACCAAGCACATATAGAAATGGGCACACGAGTGACAGACTGAGTGTGCGAGGGAATGGTGGGTGTATAATGCAGAGGCCACTAGTGTCTCTCCAGCCACGCTGGGACAGGTAGGAGTGCAGAGGTGGTTCAGCGAGAGACGAGAGGGTGAAATAAGGTGTAAGAGTGCAGGACACAGATATGTACAGGGACTTCAGGTCCTCACCAGAATCACTAACTACCACAGCTCGGTGGTACGTGTCTGAGGAATGGCTTTCATCATCCTCCGGCTCTCCATGATGGTGGCTGCCATGTTCCTCCGAGTGGTCGTGTGTTTCCGACTGGTGATGGTGGGTATGTGGTGAGAGATTTTCCCACTGGCTGCTGTTCTGTGCTTGAGGTGGTTCTAAACTCCCGTATTCCAGTTCATATAGGACAAAGCCAACAGCCACAGCCAGAAGAAGGATGGAGGAGAAGATCCGAGGACAGGTCTCTCTGCAACGGACTGCAGACCGTGATGAGTGACTGAAAGAGGACAGAGAAACTGATGGTTATTATGTTACTGCTTCCGTAATATGTATATCGCCCACAGAGCTTATGCACTGACTGCCCTGTACCTCAATCTCCACCTTATGTCCAACACTGCCCACACTGATGTCCATTAAAGAGACTCAGCACTTAGTGTAACTATATATGTTACTTTGGATGTTTGTGATCACAAGAGACACGTTCACTTTGTGTCTACACAGCTCATAAGAACCAATACGGTGTTTGATCTAAAGATTTTCATTCCAGGACACAGATTATAGAATCAGCTTTCAGAGTCATTGTGCAGCTTTACTCTACTCGTCTCGTTCCGGCATCCACCGTTACAGAAACACTACTGTATAGGGACCTGGTCTCCTTTGTTAGCTGGTGTACGTAATAAGCTGGAGAGCAAGTGAATATGTAAGTGGTCCTTTATTATTCTGACATGGCTGATAAAAGAGAACGTTAGCTTGTACTCAGCTGCAGACTAAATGTAAAGGTAATAATGGGTCTTTTATGTGTTTCTCGAGGTGCAGACCCCCACTGCAGTCTCTTAAATACCCCAGTAAAAGCATTCTGCTCCAAGATTGTAAGGTTAGCGAATGATCATAAAAATGTGCAGGGTGGAGTGAGGGGACACCGGGACTGTCTGTATTACATGTGTCCTGAGAGTGAGGGGACAAAGGGACTGTCTGTATTACACGTGTCCTGAGAGTGAGGGGACACCGGTACTGTCTGTATTACATGTGTCCTGAGAGTGAGGGGACACGGGACTGTCTGTATTACATGTGTCCTGAGAGTGAGGGGACACCGGGACTGTCTGTATTACACGTGTCCTGAGAGTGAGGGGACACCGGGACTGTCTGTATTACATGTGTCCTGAGAGTGAGGGGACACCGGGACTGTCTGTATTACATGTGTCCTGAGAGTGAGGGGACACCGGGAATGTCTGTATTACATGTGTCCTGAGAGTGAGGGGACACCGGCACTGTCTGTATTACATGTGTCCTGAGAGTGAGGGGACACCGGGACTGTCTGTATTACATGTGTCCTGAGAGTGAGGGGACACCGGGACTGTCTGTATTACATGTGTCCTGAGAGTGAGGGGACACTGGGACTGTCTGTATTACACGTGTCCTTAGAGTGAGAGGACACAGGGACTGTCTGTATTACACGTGTCCTGAGAGTGAGAGGACACCGGGACTGTCTGTATTACATGTGTCCTGAGAGTGAGGGGACACCTGGACTGTCTGTATTACATGTGTCCTGAGAGTGAGGGGACAACGGGACTGTCTGTATTACACGTGTCCTGAGAGTGAGGAGACACCGGGACTGTCTGTATTACACGTGTCCTGAGAGTGAGGGGACACCGGGACTGTCTGTATTACACGTGTCCTGGGGAGTGAGGGGACACCGGGACTGTCTGTATTACACGTGTCCTGAGAGTGAGAGGACACCGGGACTGTCTGTATTACACGTGTCCTGAGAGTGAGGAGACACCGGGACTGTCTGTATTACACGTGTCCTGGGGAGTGAGGGGACACCGGGACTGTCTGTATTACACGTGTCCTGAGAGTGAGAGGACACCTGGACTGTCTGTATTACACGTGTCCTGAGAGTGAGGGGACACCGGGACTGTCTGTATTACACGTGTCCTGAGAGTGAGGGGACACCGGGACTGTCTGTATTACACGTGTCCTGAGAGTGAGGGGACACCGGGACTGTCTGTATTACACGTGTCCTGAGAGTGAGGGGACACCGGGACTGTCTGTATTACACGTGTCCTGAGAGTGAGGGGACACCGGGACTGTCTGTATTACACGTGTCCTGAGAGTGAGGGGACACCGTGACTGTCTGTATTACATGTGTCCTGAGAGTGAGGGGACACCGGGACTGTCTGTATTACACGTGTCCTGAGAGTGAGGGGACACCGGGACTGTCTGTATTACACGTGTCCTGAGAGTGAGAGGACACAGGGACTGTCTGTATTACACGTGTCCTGAGAGTGAGGGGACACCGGCACTGTCTGTATTACATGTGTCCTGAGAGTGAGGGGACACCGGCACTGTCTGTATTACATGTGTCCTGAGAGTGAGGGGACACCGGGAATGTCTGTATTACATGTGTCCTGAGAGTGAGGGGACACCGGGACTGTCTGTATTACACGTGTCCTGAGAGTGAGGGGACACCGTGACTGTCTGGATTACATGTGTCCTGAGAGTGAGGGGACACCGGGACTGTCTGTATTACACGTGTCCTGAGAGTGAGGGGACACCGGGACTGTCTGTATTACACGTGTCCTGAGAGTGAGAGGACACAGGGACTGTCTGTATTACACGTGTCCTGAGAGTGAGGGGACACCGGGACTGTCTGTATTACACGTGTCCTGAGAGTGAGGGGACACCGGGACTGTCTGTATAACACGTGTCCTGAGAGTGAGGGGACACCGGGACTGTCTGTATAACACGTGTCCTGAGAGTGAGGGGACACCGGCACTGTCTGTATTACATGTGTCCTGAGAGTGAGGGGACACCGGCACTGTCTGTATTACATGTGTCCTGAGAGTGAGGGGACACCGGCACTGTCTGTATTACATGTGTCCTGAGAGTGAGGGGACACCTGGACTGTCTGTATTACATGTGTCCTGAGAGTGAGGGGACACCGGCACTGTCTGTATTACATGTGTCCTGAGAGTGAGGGGACACCTGGACTGTCTGTATTACATGTGTCCTGAGAGTGAGGGGACAACGGGACTGTCTGTATTACACGTGTCCTGAGAGTGAGAGGACACCGGGACTGTCTGTATTACATGTGTCCTGAGAGTGAGGGGACACCTGGACTGTCTGTATTACATGTGTCCTGAGAGTGAGGGGACAACGGGACTGTCTGTATTACACGTGTCCTGAGAGTGAGGAGACACCGGGACTGTCTGTATTACACGTGTCCTGAGAGTGAGGGGACAACGGGACTGTCTGTATAACACGTGTCCTGAGAGTGAGGGGACACCGGGACTGTCTGTATTACATGTGTCATGAGAGTGAAGGGACACCGGGACTGTCTGTATTACATGTGTCATGAGAGTGAAGGGACACCGGGACTGTCTGTATTACATGTGTCATGAGAGTGAGGAGACACCGGGACTGTCTGTATTACATGTGTCCTGAGAGTGAGAGGACACAGGGACTGTCTGTATTACATGTGTCCTGAGAGTGAGAGGACACAGGGACTGTCTGTATTACATGTGTCCTGAGAGTGAGGGGACACCGGGACTGTCTGTATTACATGTGTCCTGAGAGTGAGGGGACACTGGGACTGTCTGTATTACACGTGTCCTGAGAGTGAGAGGACACCGGGACTGTCTGTATTACATGTGTCCTGAGAGTGAGGGGACACCTGGACTGTCTGTATTACATGTGTCCTGAGAGTGAGGGGACAACGGGACTGTCTGTATTACACGTATCCTGAGAGTGAGGAGACACCGGGACTGTCTGTATTACACGTGTCCTGAGAGTGAGGGGACACCGGGACTGTCTGTATTACACGTGTCCTGAGAGTGAGGAGACACCGGGACTGTCTGTATTACACGTGTCCTGAGAGTGAGGAGACACCGGGACTGTCTGTATTACACGTGTCCTGAGAGTGAGAGGACACCGGGACTGTCTGTATTACATGTGTCCTGAGAGTGAGGGGACACCGGGACTGTCTGTATTACACGTGTCCTGAGAGTGAGAGGACACCGGGACTGTCTGTATTACACGTGTCCTGAGAGTGAGGAGACACCGGGACTGTCTGTATTACACGTGTGCTGGGGAGTGAGGGGACACCGGGACTGTCTGTATTACACGTGTCCTGAGAGTGAGAGGACACCGGGACTGTCTGTATTACATGTGTCCTGAGAGTGAGGGGACACCAGGACTGTCTGTATTACACGTGTCCTGAGAGTGAGGGGACACCGGGACTGTCTGTATTACACGTGTCCTGAGAGTGAGGGGACACCGGGACTGTCTGTATTACATGTGTCCTGAGAGTGAGGGGACACTGGGACTGTCTGTATTACACGTGTCCTGAGAGTGAGGGGACACCGGGACTGTCTGTATTACATGTGTCCTGAGAGTGAGGGGACACCGGGACTGTCTGTATTACTTGTGTCCTGAGAGTGAGGAGACACCGGGACTGTCTGTATTACACGTGTCCTGAGAGTAAGGGGACACCGGGACTGTCTGTATTACACGTGTCCTGAGAGTGAGGAGACACCGGGACTGTCTGTATTACACGTGTCCTGAGAGTGAGGAGACACCGGGACTGTCTGTATTACATGTGTCCTGAGAGTGAGGGGACACCGGGACTGTCTGTATTACACGTGTCCTGAGAATGAGGGGACACCGGGACTGTCTGTATTACATGTGTCCTGAGAGTGAGGGGACACCGGGACTGTCTGTTTTACATGTGTCTTGAGAGTGAGGGGACACCGGGACTGTCTGTATTACATGTGTCCTGAGAGTGAGGAGACACCAGGACTGTCTGTATTACACGTGTCCTGAGAGTGAGGGGACACCGGGACTGTCTGTATTACACGTG